>NW_022157819.1:0-211320 GCF_003316985.1 Fusarium coffeatum
GGGGGGGGGGGGATGTCACACCTGATCCGAAAGTTCACAGGCAGAAAGGTAAGATTTCGGTGCTAGTTGGAACCGCAAATGCTTAATATGGTATCATATTTTCTTCTTTCTATTTTTCTCTGAGACGAAATCCATACATCCAGTACCAAACTCTACCCCAGTGGTATAAAAACGCTAGTCATAACAACAAATCGTACAAAACCAATCCCATTCTTAGTTATCGTTACTCCACTCCCAAGCCTCCTGAATAGCCTTCCAGTACTTCTCAGGATGCTCACGCATATGTCCAACATGGTTCGTCCCGTCGAAAAGCTCCTGTCTGGTCTCATAACCTCTCTGCTGCGACTCAGCAATGTATCCCTCGATATCCAAATGGGAAATAATCTCATCCTCCTTGCTGTACAAATACAGACGCTTAGAGTCCAGAGTCTCGTAGGTTGTGTCGTCGACTGTTCGGAGGGCAAAAGCACCGGAAGGCTCACTGCCGATCAACTTTTTGAAAATGACATCCAGTGTCAAAACAAAGCCCCAAATACCCTTGGTAACGACAAAAGGCCAGGGAAAGAACTTTGCGGTGCCGATAGCCATGGCATGAGACCACTTGCCCAATCTCTCCCACGACCAAAAGGGGTTTCCAGGCGTAGAATCCAAAACGAGCAACTGATGGGGCATAGTTCGACCCTCCTTATCCGCAAAAGCCTTGAGCGTGGTAGCATAGCTAATAGCACCAGTGTTGGACATGCTGTGCACAAGAATAGGCGCAGTCTTTTCATCAAGAAGACCGTTTAGGTTATCGATGACAACTTGCATGCCGCGCATTCGTGTCTCGAGACCTGTGAACATGGCATCTGAAATAGGGCTCAAGATGATGATTTGCTTGGAGTGGGGGAAGAGAGCGCGGTAGCCTTCTGCGTATTTTCCGACATGGCGAGCTTGACCGTCGCCCCAGCCGTAGATGAGAATAGCTGCTGGATGGTTGTCGGGTGTTTTTTCGACAATGTCCTCGCTGACGAGGATGTTGGCGTTGAAGGCCTTGAAGCCAGGTAGTTGAGGAAGTTTTTTGCCCGACATTTTGATTTCCTTTAAAACTCTTCAACGATAATAAATGAATGAAATTGTTAAAGTGGAAGGGAGTAAGCACTCTTTATAAATAAAAAGGATCGACTAGTGTTCAAAAACTCATCCGGGCTGTCCGATGGAATAGTCTAATGCATAGGAGATTGTAGATTGTTGGGGACGTGTTCGAAAAGTCCGTCGGATGTTTTTTTGCAAGGATTCCGGAGTAATTGCTAGATCGGGCCACAGATGCGCTCTCACCAAAAAAGTTTATCTGGAGAAGAATAACCCAACAATATGGATATGCCGAGGTTCACGAGATTATCAGGAGATCCAAGATCGATTTTATGAGACGGAATACGACGTTGGGTTTAAGTGGTTTTAAAAGTCTGTTTTGACGTCGGATCATGAGGGTCCACAAGTACGGACATTCATGGGTTCGGTGAGGCGAGGTGGGTTAGGTGAGATTTGCGGTCAGGATTAGGCTCAATTGAATCTGATAAGTATTTCGCAAATCGGCTTATCTGATTCGATGGTTTATAAAGTCCGGTGTCTTACTCAGATAATTGCTTACTATGGCGACCACTACGACGTCATCCGCCAACGGACTTTATAATTTAGCATCTTTTAGTCTTCAACCTTGTTCTTCAGACTAGTGATCCTGTGGAATTACGAATCATTCTCCATTAGAGTTGGTGTGTACGATGAATCATCATGCTCAAGTCTAGCTGAGAGCAATATCATGGAATATAATCTCGAGATTGACTTGACATTATTGATTCAGGGATTCCAAGTCCGCAGCGCTGAGTACAACGTAACTATCCTCAGACGCTCACTTATATCGTCAAAATCAAACACTTTTGAAAGGTAGGGTTGGACTTCAGATGGCTTTGGCGTTTGGATGAGAACGAAGAGAATCATAAAGGTAAACATTCACATTAACCAGAAGTCGTTTCAAGAGGGACATTCTTTTGAAGACACAAGCAACTTTTCTTTATCTTTCCGTACTGCAGCCGCAGCAATCTATCAAACGCTTCTAATTCAACATACCCTTAAGAACCTCAATCTGCTCCAAAACACCAGCTCGGCTAGTACCACCCTGAGCATTCCTCGACTCAACACTAGCCTCATAGTTGAAAACATCCTTGATGCTATCCGGGAATCGGCTATCAATAGCCTGCAGCTGCTCCAAGCTCAACTGATCCATAGGGATTCCCAGCTCCTCGCTCTTGGCAACCACACGTCCTGAAATATGGTGTGTCTCACGGAATGGCACGCCGAGTCGCACGAGCACGTCTGCGATGTCGGTTGCAAGCAGGAAGGGGTTGAGAGAGGCGATCATGCGCTCGGGTCGGAGCTTGAGGGTGCTGAGGATGCCGTTGAGGATTTGCACGCTGTCGGAGACGGTCTTGACGTGATCGAGCATGGGCTCCCAAGACTCTTGCAAGTCCTTGTTGTATGTGCTGGGAATACCCTTGGTAGCGCTCCAAACACTGGCGAAGTGACCGAAGGATCGGCCGGCCTTACCTCGCAGAAGTTCGAGGCCATCAGGGTTCTTTTTCTGGGGCATCAATGATGAGCCTGTTGAGTAGGCGTCTGAAACTTGAACATAGCCGAACTCAGCGGTTGAGTAGATAATCAAATCCTCGCTCATCCTTGAGACGTGGTTCATGAACATGGTACCCCAAGAAAGGAACTCAGTGACAAAGTCACGGTCAGCAACAGCGTTCATGCTGTTCCACATAATGCCCTCAAATCCAAGCTCCTTGGCCATCATCTGACGATCAATACCAAAGGCATTTCCGGCAAGAGCACCAGCACCGAGAGGGCTATTACCATATTAGCAAGACGTACAAGATTATCGGTGGATGTGCTTACCTCTTGTTGACCCGCTTCAAGACCTCCCTCAAACGTTCTAAATCGGAGGCAAAGGAAAAGCCATATGACAGGAGCCATTGCGAGAACTTGACAGGCATGGCAAGTTGTAGGTGGGTGTATCCAGGCATGATATGGTCGCTATGAACATTAGAAAAGCTCATCTCAAGTGATGTGAAACTTACATCTCAGCCTCAGAACGAGCAGCAATGACTTGAAGGAAAGCAACGAGATGGCTCTCAATCTCACGAATGCGCTCGCGCAACCACATTCGCATGTCGGTAACAACCTGCTCGTTTCGGCTACGACCAGTGTGAAGTTTTCCACCAATCTCCTTACCAATGATCTCAGACAATCGTCGCTCATTCGCGGTGTGAATCTAACCCAATCAGTCACCACAAATACCACGAGATGGTGAATGCCTTACATCTTCATCATTGGGCATGATAGCAAAAGTACCAGCCTCCCACTCCTTCATCACCTCCTTCAGACCACGCTCAATCTCAGTGAACTCATCATTAGAGATGATGCCCGACTTGGCATTAGCGCGAGCAAAGGCGATACTACCAAGAATATCCTCCTTGTACAGATACTTGTCGTAACCAATACTGGCATTGTACTGGTGCATCAGGGGATCGATGCCGCCTGTGGTTCGTGACGTCAGTTTGGGAGCTTCATGGCGGGGTTGTTATACATTACCTGTGAAGCGACCACCCCAAAGCATACCCTCGGCGGGAGCACTAGTATTGTTTGAGGCCATGATGGATATGGTGCTTGTGTAGTAATCGAATTGATTCTGTTTAAACGAGTTTGGTGTGATCAATTGGTGCTTTATCTATCGCGATGGCGGGGTCCTGGGTAGAGTCACGAAAAATTTGGCGGACCGACACCGGCCCCTCTGAGTCACGTGCTCTTAGCCGCTTGTACCCATCTTCAATACCGGACTTCCTTTTGGTCTTGAGGACGAATTCTGGCCGTTGTGGTGTAAGTCTTGCGGTATAATATTGAATTGGTTCCGAAAGAAAGATGTATTGGTTTATTTCAACGGGCTTTGATAGTTTGAAGATGAAGTGAAGCTGTCATGAGGCTCAACAAGGGTGGTACCTAGCGCATTACTATGCGATTTTAGGAAGGACCCTTATGAGCCTTACAGGGCTTTGGCGACCGTGGGGTTTTAATGGGTGGTATCTTTGATTGGCTGTCTCGACGCTGGAGACCTCAAGTCCTCCGTGGATCCATATCATCACCCAAAACTCAGCGAATGAATATCTGACTCAACAGCTGGATGGAACAAGAGATGGCGCATGTTCAGAGAAAGCTTATTGTAGAAGGCTTTGTTAAATATAAAGATGTTCAGTCACTAATTGAATGAAATTGGTCTTTCGTGAGTTCTCGAACAGGTATGTAAATCTTTTTTCCGAGGTTGAAACTATCAAATATCGGAAAGGTGATGTCCGAAAAGCCAACACCAAGCGACGCTCCTACTAAGCTAACTTTCCTGCACGCTCTAACCGCATACAACAGTCCAGAAGATAAAAATTAAAGATAGTACTAGCATCTGTCAAGTTCAATCCAAAATACGCCGTTAGATATATCAGCTTCGTCTAGCACACCGGCCGATGCACAGAAGATTTTGCCTTGAATCTCATCTGGGTCAGGTCAAATTCCCGGCATCTGACAGCTGAAATATCTACATTTATCCTGAACTGAATGCCCTGAATTCCCCAGAATTTGTCTGAAAATAATCAGAAAGGGTTTCGTCTTCTTCTAAGCCTAGGGTTGACTATCTGGTTAGTACTCAACTGTGACACCATAAAACAATAAAATACATACAAGCAGCCCTGCGAAGGTAATGCTGCTGCCAGAGGGCAATGATGGCCACAATTAGTTGAAGGACGCCGAATATGATGGCGACAACAACTTCGGACGATGCAGCTACTTCAGTCATAACGTACAATCTGAGAAGGTTTACTTGGAGGTTGCTGTATGATTTTGAATTGAATTTTAAAATTGAGAATAAACTGGATTGCTGAAAAGACGAAGAATCTGAGGAACTGTCTCAGCAGGCGACAGTGATGGCTGTTCGGATCATGAAGCGTGGCTCCGACGCGTTGATGGGTTAGGCGCAATGTGATTGGTGATCTTCAGGATTACTTGCAGCCAATAAATGGTATCATTGGTGAGGCAGAATAAGCAGTTTTGAGGGATGAGTTGTTCAACTATCAGGCTGAGCCCATTTCCTTTTTAAATGTGACCTGGTGTTGTAGTTTTGCAAATGCAACAGGCCACGATGACTTTCATCTTGGGCTTCACTACAAAACTACTATTTTTCCGTAGAAAACCTACGTGCTGCACCCTGGTAACAGATCCTGGCAGCCAGGTTTAGAAATTGTAGTTTTGACTGTCCAATGGCAGCTGAGGGGAAACTTCTCACCGCTGAGCGGTTGGTTGGCTGCAATGGTCAGGGATCTGGTGAGGTGGCGTTCGTGCATGCATTAAGAAATAGTAGTTTTGTTCCCCCCCTTTTTTCCCTTATGTTTGTTGTTGAATAGTAGTTTTGCGAATCGTGACAGGAAAGTTGTCTGCCTTACTGCCTTACCCAGGGGGGCCAACAACAGGACTTTCGAGTATAATAACTGTCGCTTTTCCATCCAAACATTTCCCTTACACTTTTCTTTACCTTTAGCTAAGCTTGTGTATTTGGCCTCCCAATTGAGTCTGTCAACATGGACAATTGGACCACGTTTCCGGACCTGTTTGAACAGTTCCTGACTGATCAGCAATCACCCGCGTACCCTTTCGGGCACCCTCTATCTCACGAGTTTGTTCGGGGCAATGAATTAGCCTCGCACGATTCTATCTCTGCTCAACAAGCAACAAATCTATTCGAGCCGCTCAACCCCCTGAGCTTTGCTAAAGAGCATCTCGTCCCTGTGCCGCAGAATACGGGGATAGTTTCTACAAATGATGCTGAGCTGACAGCTGCTGCCATGGGTCCGCCTCCAAAAGGTCGGAAGAAGAAGGCTCCAACATTACGTGCCAAGGATTGGGAGCCATATAAAGCCCGAATTCTTGAACTCCACGATGCACAGGAGCTTCCCCTTGCAAAGGTCAAGGAGATGATTGAAGAAGAATTTGGTTTCAGTGCAGAGTATGAGATTGCCATAGCATTATTTCAGACTGAACATTAACTGACTATTTTCAAGACTGAGACAGTACCGAACCCGTATAACCCAATGGGGCAAAGACAAGAACATCAAACCAGCAGAAATGACAGCAATCGTCAGAAAACGACAGCAACGGAGGCTCGTCGATGTTGATAAAGGGGAGCAGATCTTCTCCATCAGGGGCAGGAATGTCGAACCTCACAAGATCGACAGGTGGATGGTCAGACATGAGGTCTCACAAACCTCTTTGTATGCACCTAGCCCTGTAGCATGTAAGGCAGCTTTTCACGTCTTATACAAAAGTGTTTGGGTTTGAATACTGACTTGTGACTTATAGCCACCCCATCTGCAATCATCTGCCGTACCATCTCTGAGCGTGGCTCAGTGGCTCCCAGTCCTGTGTATTCAACAAGAAGTCTAGGCTTCTCACCACGCACTAGATCGACAATTCCAAGTCCCACAACCTATTCTCCCCTCGCCTTCATGCCTGGTATGGGACACCCTCAGAGCAGTGCTTTTGATATACAAGAGCACGCCTATATCTATCAGCCCGCCATCCCTTTGGTGGATCATTCGTCTGCCTCGAACGTCATTCCTCTTGACCAGCCGCCTCGTCGTTATAAACAAGTTGAGGAAGAAGGTGTCAGAGAAGCACTGTCTGTAGCAGAGAATTCATTTGGGGCTTATCATTCTCAGACACTAGAACTAAGAATCAAACTAGGGGGTATACTAGTTGAACAAGGAAGATACAAGCATGCAGAAGAAACAGCTCGGAAAACCGTGGAAGATTGTGAGAATAACGAGAACGCCCTCATCATCAAGTTCAATGCATTGCAACTTCTTAGCGAGGTTTTACACGTGCAAGGATCTTGCCATCAAGCTCAAAAGTTGCAAGAGTCGCTGTTGGAGTGGGGGAAGATCAACTTGGGAGAGGGATGTCTATCTGTATTGCGCTGCATGATAGAATTATCGTGGAACTATGTCAACCATGGGAATACCGAGGAAAGTGAAGAACTTGGTGCGCAAGCGCTGAAGATAAGCAAGGAGATATTTGGAGAGTCGCATCACAAAACGATGTATGCGATGTATACATTGGTCTCTACATACATCAAACAAGGCCGACTGAACGAGGCTGGAGGGCTCGGGCTACAATTGCTGACGAAGACCATGACGATTCTAGGAGACAGACATCCTTTTACTATCGGTTGCATGTCTAGTTTCGCGCTTGTATATAGCAAACAAGGTCGGTCGAATGAGGCTGGGGAGCTACTGAGGCAAGCATTGAAGATGTCGATGCATTTATTTGGGGAAGATCATCCAGCGACAATCAACAATCGGTACGAGCTATCAGAGCATTATAAGACTCAAGGACGGCTGGAAGAGGCTAAAGATTTGGGAGAACAAGCGTTGACGGCGGCGCAGAGAGTACTCGGTAATCAACACCCCCGAACCATCATGTGTATGGCTCTCTTGGTAAAGATATACAAAGATCAGGGACAGATAGCAAAAGCTGAAGAGCTTGAGCAACAGAAGCAGGAGTTGGAGAGGCGGATGTTGGAAAGGCAGAAGGAGGATGTGGGTTTGCACTTTTCCTTTTCTAATGTGATTCAGACTAGCGGATTTTGAGAAAAAGAAAAGCAGGAGAAGGATGTCCTACATAAATAGTATAGAAAATATCTAGAGAATGAAGCCTGGCTTCTCATCAATTCTTGGTGTCGGATTTACAAATAAGGTAACATTTCGCTACCAGGAATGCGTATGCCCGTAATAGTCTCGATGTTCAGAAAGCCCTACCCGACACTTCTATCGACGCCTCCCGCTGAGAGACAGGCAGCTGAGGCATGTAATGTAGTTGGTGAGTTTATCGGGTTCAAGGTGCGGGAAATAGCCAAGCAAACTCCCGGCTAAAGTGATGGAAGGCTAATTCAGTAATATTGTCGCACATCAAAATAAAAAACCACACCGTTTGACAGGCAATAAATCCACGACATTACGTAGGGCTGCTGCGGGTGCATAGCCGCTTGACCATTTATTCCGGTTAGGGGAGTTAGGAATTGTCGATTGACTGAGATGCAACCAGGAGAATGAGACAAGCCCAGCCCATTCCATCAGCATCAGCCAATCTTAGTTGAGTGGAGCCACTTCTGTTTTGGCATGGACCTGGACCTGGACCAAGACTTGGCCTGACTTGATGGGTGATGGCCTGGGCGATGGCCTGGGATGGGATGGCCCGGAGAGCCGCCTCCACCTTCTGCATCTCATCTCATCTCCATCCATTCCAAATCAAACCAAACCAAACCGAGCATGGACATGGACATTTAGCCTCCATCATCTTCAATCATTCATTTCTCCAGCGAGTCCATTCTTTGTTGTTTTGGACTACATCGCATCGCATCCAACCACTTTCCCGTACAAAATCTGTTTCAAATCTTCAGAACCTGTACTTCTATCGAATCAATCTCTCAACTCTTCCCTGCTGTATTGCGACGCACGCCATATCCGCCCCTCCTAGTCTTGTGTCGTGTTGCGCGTCCTGTTGTGACACTCGGCTGTCCTCCCGCTCAACATTTTAATCCGCCAAACTTGCGCCATCCGCATTTCGTCTTTGTTGACCGCTGCAACGCCCTTGATCGCCATACCACCCGCTTCTGATCCTGATCTTCTCCTCGCTTGAACGAGGAACTGCTACATCAACAGGGGCCCGAGGCCTCGCAGTCCCAATGTCGAATAAGAATGAAGCCTTGCCCTCCATGGATCCCTTCTCTCCTGCACATCAACCCGACGAGGGTTATTCCGAGGACCCTTTAACGCCCACCGTCAATCAAGAACTCTCGACCGCCCTCGCTACTCTTCGTTCTCCATCCGATTTAAGCACATGGCTTGTCGCGAACTCGTCTCTTCTACCCCTCCAGGTCAGGACAGGTACGTGATGCTGATTGAAACTCTAGCCTTGACTTGCTGACACGTTTGAAGAGTTGACCATGGCCCTGCTCGATAATCTGCCTACATCCGTCATCGCCGAGATCGTTCACCGTTTGAACCCGCGACTCTACATTGACTTTATCCAATACCTCCCTGCGGAAATCTGTCTCAAGATTTTAGGCTTCCTCGATCCCGTCTCCCTCGTTAGCGTCACGCAAACATGTCGCGCTTGGTACGAATTGGCTTTGGATAGGAAGTTATGGGAGCATCTATACTACATGGAGGGATGGAAGACCATCACGAGCGAGATCGAAGCCTGCGAAACTAAGGTCAACAATGGCCTTGATCATTCCGTCCGCCTTCTCAACCGATTGCAATCGACGCAAGATGCTCATCCTAACAAGATCCGCGCTGTTAATACCGACGAAGACCTCGAAATGACCGATCGCGACCGTACACCTGGTCCCAGTGAGGGTTTGACCGGTGGAAGCATGTTTGGCAGCCCTTCGTCCTCTTTCTCGTCAAGCCGACCTGCCATCGTACCTATGGGCGAGATGGATCTTGATGGTTCTAGAACAGCGAGTCTCGACCGAACCATGTCTTCATCTTCCGAGGGCAGAGGAAAGCGCAAGGAACCGAGCGGCGATCCCGAGTCATCCGTACCTCCAATGTCGCTCGCCGATGCAGCCAACACCATGCCCCCGTCACCACTTTACATTTGGGATGTCGGCCGATCACGATATCGCATCAACTGGCGGTATCTATATGCCATGCGACGCAAGTTGGAAGCGAACTGGGAGCTTGGAAAATACAGCACCTTTCAATTCCCACACCCCAACTTTCTTGAGGAGGGACATCAGGAATGTGTCTACGCATTGCAATTCGAGAAGGATTATTTGGTGAGCGGCAGCAGAGATCAGACCATGCGCATTTGGAACGTGCATACCCGTCGACTTGTTCGAGCTCCACTCACTGGACACATGGGCTCCGTTCTGTGTCTGCAATTTGACGCCGACCCAGAAGAGGATTTGCTTGTCTCTGGAAGTAGTGACTCTAACGTTTTCATCTGGAAGTTCTCCACAGGAGAGCTGGTGCAGAGGCTGACAAGAGCTCACCATGAATCAGTGCTCAACGTGCGATTTGACAAACGCATTTTAGTTACATCTTCCAAGGACAAAACGATCAAGATCTTTAACCGACGTCCTTTGAGACATGGCGATCTCGGATACCCTGGAGGCGATGTCGTTGGCCCGGTCCCAACCAACCTGCGAAGATACGGTTACGAACCAGACTTGAGTCAGGAACTTGCCGTCAAGCCACCATTTACCATGATCGGCCGTCTGGATGGACACAGCGCTGCTGTGAATGCAATCCAAGTTCGCGACCGCACTATCGTCTCTGTCTCTGGTGATAGGCACATCAAGGTTTGGAAGTGGCCAGAGCAGGTCTGCACTCAAACGATACCCGCACACGACAAGGGAATTGCGTGCGTTGAGTTTGATGGACGCAGAATTGTGAGCGGCAGCAGTGACTGGGAAGTATGCATTTTTGATGCCCCTACCGGCCTTAAGGTTGCCCAGTTGCGCGGACACAACCATCTGGTTCGTACTGTTCAGGCTGGTTTCGGCGATCTACCATACAGCACAGCAGAAGATGAGCTCGAAGCCAAGGCCGTGGATGCTGAGTACTTCCGGGCTCTGGAGGCTGGCGAGATCGACCATAGCATGGATCGAAGACGTCGCAGAGACCGTCGTGCCAATGCTGGTAGCTCACGACCTGAGGATGTGCAGGCATTCGGTGCCAAGGTGCCTCCTGGCGGTGGTGGAGGCAGAAAGTACGGCCGTATAGTATCTGGCTCCTACGATCAGAGCATCATCATCTGGAGACGCGATAAGGAAGGCGTTTGGAAGCCTGCAATTCATCTTCGACAGGAGGAGGCTGCTGCTGCTGCTCAACGTGAAGCTGCTGCGGCATTGTCGAGCGCAACATCGAACGTCGCAATGGCTGGATCATTGGCTAGCAGATCTTCGCATTCATCTACCATCGTTCCACGCTCTCCACCTACAACTGGCACACCACTTGGACCCATGATGCTACGCGACCACCATGGCGACTCGCAACGAACATCGACTTCATACCAAGCGCTCATCGACCAAACCGTACCGCTCGGACCAAATGCGCTTCAGCAGGCACTTGCGCAATACCCGATCGCGCTGGCTCACCACTCATACTTGCAATCCGCCATCGAGAAGGAGACTTCGCCTTTGATTCGAGCACAGCTTAGAGGGGTAGTTACGGACGCTCTGGCTGCTCTTCAGATTCGACAGGCACCTTTGCGGCACCAGTCGAGCTCGGTCGGTTCCAGCGATAGCAACCGAACGAACCCGAGGTCCAGTATCGGCGTGCCTCTACCTGGTGCTATACCTGCGCCGGCTCATGCGGCAGGTGGAGTTCCAGCTGCGCAAACACCGGCCGCAAATAATGCCCAAGGTGCACCACCTGGGCAGCCAGGCCAACCAGCGGCGGTTGCTCATCACCCTGGTCAACATCCCCATATCGCAGCGGCAGAGAACACATCTGCACGAGTCTTCAAGCTTCAATTCGATGCGCACAAGATTATTTGCTGCAGCCAAACTCCAACAATTGTCGGATGGGATTTCTGTAATAAAGACCCAGCATTGGAAGAAGCTGTCAGGTTCTTCGCAACGGTGGACTAGATTGCAAGGCACGTTTCAACGAAAGCATTATTTTGAGCGAGGGAGTTGGCGGGTTGCATGGATATAATCGAGATTGGGATTGTATGTATCAAGTAGTTCGAGAAGGGCCGTCTCAGTACAATTCTTAATGAAGAGGGTACATATTCGCAGGAGGGTGTTCTAAATGACAGACTCATTTCAAGCGATAATAGTGGTATTTAAAAGTGGTGAAATATGCTTGAGACCCTACTACCCTTCCGACCAACGCCATAACTCAGAAAATTCGTGACAGTTCACAACATTGTAGTCAGCTACTCCCATTAACCAGCAACCTGCTTCACCTTGTCCTCAGTCTGAGGCGGCTCGTCAACAAATTCCGGCATGACCTCATCCTGCAAGAAACCCGGCACAGCACCACCCATCTCATGCTCCATCTCAACCTCCATCCCCAGCGCCTCAAGCTCAGCATCCAACTCATCCTCCTCAACATCATCAGGAATATCATAACTCCTCGCAAGACTCTCCTGAATCTCATTCCCCACATCCATCAAATCCGCCATCTCATCCTGCAGCCGCTCAATCTTATCGATATCAATTTTGCCATACTGCTTCTTGAGTTCCTTGTTGGTAGTCTTCATAGCGTCGACCTGCGTCATTACATTCTTGAGGTTGTCCTGCATGTTGCTCGCCTGTTCCATGTTCCACACTTGAGACTCTAGTTTGTCTTTTTCGGCTTCGTAGGCTTTGCGGCGCTGGAGCACTTTGAGGGCTTTTTGCTTCATAGCTTGTTTGCCGGGGCCGTCGCGCATGCGGGACAGCTTTTCTTGGTAGGCGCCTAGTTCGGCGTTTAGGGCTTTGAGTTTGGTGTCGAGGGAGGAGATGCGGGTGTCGAGGTTTGTTATGGCGCCGTTGAGGGTGGGTTTGGGGCCCGTGGGCTTGGAGCCGAAGAGGCGATTCATTTTGGCGATGTTTCGGGTGCGCTGGAGGTTTGTGTGTGTTTCGGGAGAGAGATGCGCTGAGGAGAGGATGTTGGAGGCGGTGGTTGTTATGGAAAGGTTGAGGTTGAATGTGGTAGCCTGAGGGATGACGTTCGCTGGCACGCGGCTCGGGATAAGGGTGGCGGGGCTAGTGTGGCTCCCCACCTGGGGAACTGAGACTCTGACTTAGCAAGACCAAAGTGGCTACCCTGTAGCAACATGCTTTCGGGGTTTTTGATCCGAGAATGAAGTTTATCGACAGTTTAAACATTAATGAGACGATGAGACAAAAATAAATATAGCATCTGCTCTTCCTGTTCTAACGGCAAGACCAAAGTATATTCCCATGATCGCGAGCTCTCTCAAATCTCAACTCGTCAGGTGTATAAAGTGCATTAGCCACTCAAGTGTGCCCACGATCAATATGCATTCTACTCACAACACAGCATTATGCAATACAAAAGTTTCCTTCTTGAATAACGAAACATTTTAAAATCAAGACATATTTATTGTACTTCGTAGCTGGTTGTTGCTGAGAGTTAAAGATGTGTTCATTGCCCATCATCATTATCCAAGTTCTAGTCCAGATCCTGGAGGCTCGTATGAAAGTGCATTCGTAATAAGAGTTCAGTGGCTAATGCGACTCTACTCAAGCGTTTGGAAGGTCCAGTTTTCCAAGGCGTACAGTTCAAATCAACACATGGACTCGTACCTATACCAGACTTCCACTATTGAAATCTGACTTCACTAACAAGTCGAAATTGATCATGACCTTGAAGAAAGACTTATCTTGGCCTTGCAGTCAAAAGAGAAAGGGAATTCATTCGCAGCTGACTTGACTTCCAATTTGCACCCTCTACGGCTTCTTGGGCTTGCTGTTGCTCGGCGCTTTCCCTTTTTGGGTCCAAAGTAAACAAAGATTGGGTTCCACGATTGAGAGACGAGACCCTGACCTGGTCTAGCATAACCGCTGCCCGCTCGTTCCCGTTCGTAGTTCAGGGCATTGATCACGGCTGGCGAAACTCATTTTTAAACATTCGGGAAGAACATGTGGCTGTTTCGAGTAGAGGAACTGTCCCTCCCACCATGAGACATAAATAGATCAATGCTAAAGTGTTGTCCGAGAAGGGCAGGGCACTAGAACAATGCTACGTCAAGGTGTTCGGTGTCATTAAGCGCAACCGATTGGTCTGAGGCTCTATCATTGTCCAAGTCTCAGACTCTCTGCAAACGTCGGCTAGATAGCCACCATTTAATCCAGTCAAGCTTGGTCATGTTCTATTGTTCTTGAAATTGTGCTGGATAATATAGGAGGCACAATGAATAAACAGACCAGTGTCAATAACAATTACAATAAAATCAGCTTCATTTTAGTTATGGGCCCTTATTCACACCCATGTACTTGGCGTCCCTCGCATTATTGGCTCAGAAAGCCTCAAGTATTGCAATACGCGTGACTACGCGAAGGAAACCCTTCACGCGAACGGTCTTATTCACGTAATGATCTAAATGATCCTAAAACCATCGCGTATTGCAGATTTATGAATCCCATGTGTTAAGAAGAACCGGTAGTCACGTGGTTTTTACCCATAACGCGTTTAGCGCTAGCGCGCGCCGCCATCGTCTGCAGCCGGCTGCCACTGTCAGTGCCAGTGCAAGGTGGGGCCACATTCACATCGTTCCCGTTTCGCAAAACAAAACAAACTCTCAACTCTCCCGTCTTTGCGCAATGCTCGATCTCTGACCTCACAACACTCGATTTCTTCCCGTGATCTCGCAAAAGCCTCCTTTTGCAAAGCACCAGCTCCCACAACTTTTTTTTTTCTTTACTCATCACCAACAATCTTCAACACTGCGGCCGTTGCTCCCGCTTTTGTTTACTTTCTGCTCGTCCGCGCTACATCTTCGCGATGGCAGCGTCTTGGGCGTTTGGGCAACAGCCCATGGGGATGTGAGTTTTGCTTCCTGTGTCTTCTCTCTTCTCTGCAGCATGCTAATATAAATTCTTTACAGCAAGCCCGTCCCCCTCGACTTTATCCCCTTCTTCTCGACGACCAACGGCACACGTGTCGACGCTGATAAAATGTACGCCTTTGCAAAACCGTTGCACGCCAACGAATCGAAACTAACGATGCGATAGTGACCTCAGCTTCTCTCTCGGTGCTGCCTCCACCATGGCCCTGACCCGGCCCGCTGCCTGGGATCGTGTTTTGACACTTTCCCATAAAGCGGCCGGTAAGGGTCGGCAAATCATGAAGAGGGTCGCTCTCTACGACCGAAAGGCTCAGCCTTTCATGATCCGCCCCGAGGTCAATTTTACCATGCCGAACACACGTGAGGCCGTTGCGTCCGATCAACTCGTGTCGCGCAAGGTTAGAAGAGGAGCCAATTACCAGCCAATCTCTAGAGAAGTGGCGTTCTCAGGCAGCTCACTCAGCCATGCGTTTATGCTTCAGGGACTTGTCCAGGCGACCGGTAAGTTGCCTCCATGGTCCTTTCAAGCTGACTTTCCACTAACCTGTCAAACTAGCCAACGTCGCCAACAACTACATGAACACCTCTTCATGTACCTCTTACGAGGATCGGCGCGCCGCTCGCCGGGGTATCTGCCAGATCACCCCCCTCAAGCGCCGCGCCGATGTTGCTCTTGGCGGTCAGCCGGACGTCCCTTTGATGATCACTCCGACCGGGGGTAATAAGCTCGGGTTTTACTATAAGGTTCTACCCATCATCAAGAAGGCATACTCCAAGGGCAAGAAGGAGGTAGACGTTGCTACCGCTTCGATGGTCGGCTTTTCGGCCTTCCTTCGAAGCAGCCGTCGAAACCCTCGCCAGCATGTGGCGGCCTATGGTGTTCCCGAGCTTTCCGACATAATGGACGATTCCGAGCCCGAAAGTCCAACCGTCGTTCGACAGCCTGTTCTCAAGGCAGAGTCTCGGTCTCCTGCGAAGCGCATTGCGCGTCTTACAACCCCCTTCTCCAAGACGCCTCGCGCAAACCGCTTGACGGAAGGCTTTGTCAAGCTTCTCCCTGCCTCTCGTCGCGGCGTCTTCACCACTCCTCGCAAGAGCCGAAACTCTCCTGTTCCTCAGACCGCCAGCCCAGTCTATGACTTCGCTGTGAACTCGCTGAACTACTCACCCACCGCGTCGGAGGAAGATCTTCCCGGTTCCCCCAAGGAGGGATCACCTGAGCCCACCGGAGACATCACTTCTTCCCCTACTCGAAGCCCTGGCCGTACATTCCGTGTGCCGTCCGAGTTTGACTCCTCCTCAATCAATGGCGACGAGAGTATTCGAGGCCCGCCTTCAACTCCCAACAAGTCGTCTCCGGTCAACTTTTCGCGTCCGATCGCTCCTACTCCCTCTCGCTGGATTCGTGCTGAGCCGACCACTCCCTTTACTCCCATGCCCCAGAGTGCAGCTCCCGCTACTCCTGGCCAGTCTGACTCTCCTATCGGTCTTCACGCTCTTCTTGGTCCCGACACACCCAAGGCTCCTGTCTGCACTTACGAGACTCCTACCGGTATCGACTCTATTGACTTTGGTGGTGCATCTCCCTTCCAGAGCAACGTCTCCTGGATGAACACCTCTTCTCAAGCCAGCGAGGCCCACCGATCTCAAACCGTCAACCACGCACGTCGCCGCCGATCCGAACCTGTTCTCCGAAAGCTACTCGAGACCCAAGCTCGCCGTCGATCAGCTTCCCCTCAAAAGCTTCGATTCAAGTCCGACGATACCTTCCAGGATGTCATCTCTATTGCATCTCTGTTCGACCGCCCTTCTGCCGATGAGACCACTATTCTCGAGACTGCTGAGGATGATACCAATGAGACCGCTTCTTACGAGACTGCCAACGAGATCAGCGCTGTTGAACCTGTCACTACCACTGTTGACGATGCCACTATGGCCGATCCCACTTCTGCTGTTGACACCACTACCGACGAACCCGACGTCCCTGCCCCTGTCATTGACTCTACTGAGATTCACAAGGATGACTCTACTCCTACCGACGACAGTGCTGTCTCTGAGATCGCTCCCGTCGAAGTCATTGATGAGGCCAGTAGCAGTGATCCCACTCCCACTCAGGATGCCGAGATGGAAGGCCCTACTCCCATTGTAACCGCTCAGGAGGTACAAGTCACCGATGCTACACCTATCAACACTACCGATGAAGCCAACATGGTCGACGCTGCTCCTACTGACGACCCCACTGTCTACGATGCTACCATTGACATCGCTACCGCCGAGTCTACCGTTCACACCGACGTCGTTCCTACCCCCATGGAGATTACCATCACTCCCGCAGTCGAGAATACTCCTGCCAAGAACTCTACCGCCCACGTCGAAATGTCAGATGACGACCAACCCGCTGCCAACGAGCAATCTATAGTTGAGATTGACATGCGCGAAAATCCTGACATCTTTGGTGCTCACCCTTCATCACCTCCCGCTCCTATCCAAAACCTTTCACGCATGGCCAATGATGCCTGCGATGGCCTCGCTAAGATCGTGGTCACCGAGGAAAATGGAAGACTCTTCGTCCGATTTAAGTTGCCGGCTCAATATGCTCACATGTTGCCCGCGAGTCAAGGTTTTGAGAACAATGATCTGGCATTCTCTCCATCCGCTATGGCATCTACACCTCGAACAAGCGTCAACACCAACCAAGTTGCTTCGACTGATCTCCCCGCCCAGCACAACCCTTTCTCGCCAATCGTTGCTACACCTTCTCGAGTCTTCTCATTCTCGTCGCCTGTTAACGCAAGCACACCCGAGATGGCCACAGCTGCCGAACGCTCCATCGGAGATCTCCTTCAGACTCCCAACGTCACTGCCTTTGGTACCATCAACGATGCTAGCCCTACCGCATTCCAGACTCCTGAACTGCCTGAGTACAACGACAACACCCTTGTCTTTGGTGAAGCTGCTTCCACCCCTCAGCCTGCCTCCACCAAGCGAACAACTCGTCGACAGTCCGCTATGACTCCTCTCAAGCGAGCTACCACAAACGCTATGACTGCTTCGAAGCTGACTACTCCTGCCAAGACTGTCGAACCTAACCACAATACTCCCAAGTTCGCTACGCCACTGGCTTCCGACCCTGATCAGACTCTTCCCTTGTCTTGGTCTGACGTTGATACGCCTGCCAAATCTCCATCCGATAAGCATGATGCCGCTCCTGTTCAAGATGAGCCTCTTACTTCTGCTTCCGTCAATCATGTCGTCACCTCTACTCCTACTCCCGCTGTCGACGATGCTCCCGCCAAGGATGAGCCCGCCACCATCACTTCTCCTGTTGACACCATTACTATTGCTGCCGCACAGGATCAGCCTACCACCTCTACCCCCGCCGACACGGATGACACCGCTCCCGCACAGGATGAGCGTCTTTCTTCTCCCGCCGAACCAACCATCAATGCTCCCGTTCAGGATGAGCAAGTCAGTTCGCCTACCGCCACCGCCGCAGCCGTCACCACCACCTCTCCTATCACCTCCTCCACCACAACCACCGATGCTCCCGTTCAGGATGAGCAGACAACCGACTCTGTCGATGCTGATCGACAGTGGATGCATGACTTCATCAAGCGGTCCCAAAAGACCACATCGTCAGAGTCAGGTTCTTCCATTCCTCCTTCCGCTGCTACACGCCAGCCTCTCGGGGACCGAAGCCCTAACAGGGGTAGTCCTCTGATGAAGCGCAAGCACGAGGATGGAAGCTTGGGAGATGAGTCTCCTCCCAAGAAGTTGAAGGTCGATGAGCCCAAGGCTGCCGCTGCCCCCAAGAAGGGCAAGCGAACCAGAACAGCCCGACACAAGGCTGAATTGGCTATCGACATGGTCGACACCCCAACTCAGGACACAGAGTTGTCCCCTCCCGCCGACACCAACCCCGCATCCCCTCCCACCACTCGCCGTTCCTCGCGCCTCCGAGGGCAGGACAACATCACCGCCACACCCAAGTCCTCGCTCCCCACTCCCATCAAGCTCAACCGAGCGGGTGCCGGTCGTGGCATGGCCAAGAAGCCACGCACCGAGGAGCAGGAGTGGGATCGCAAGACGCGATCCAACACCAAGAAGAACATGGGTGACGCTGAGACTCCCGCCGAGACCCTGACTAGACTTAAGGGTCAGGTCGAGGAAGACTCAGACGTGAGTGAAGGATCGGCCGGCGGGCGACGCGTGGGGTGGAAGGACCCCTTGGAGAAGATCCAGGGGTCAACCCCCAAGAAGGGACGGGCCGCACCCAAGGCCAAGGCCACTCAGGGCAACACCGGGGTCTCCAAGGCCCAGTCGACTCCCAAGTCGACAACCAAGACGACACGGGCCGCCAAGGTGGCGGAGGGTTTGGGAATGGTAGCTAATGGCACTCCCGCCAAACCCCAGCGCGTGACACGATCTCGTGCACGCAATGGGGCTTAGGCACCCTCCATCCAAACCACCTTGGTTGGCAGCCCCGGTGTCAAACACCCTGGGCTTTTATTGTTTTGATCGAAGGAAGGAACGCGGCGCCAGGAGGCGCATAAGGACAAGTCTCTGTTTTTGGTGGCGCAGGAAAGCGCCTTTATATATCTTACGAGTCATGACAGCATTGCATCGCTGGGCGTTGGTGGACGCATGATACCACATTTGCTTTTTTGGTGCCTGTTTTCGGCTGGACGACGCAGGCAAGTCCTCGGGATGAGGCATGCCCAGGGAAGGGCATTAGGTCATTGTATGAATACATGTTTAGAGTCTCAACTTTTGTGCCACTGTGACGCCTTGTGATGTGAATTGTGATTTCTGGTTTAATACTTGGGGAGGACTCCCGTTGCTATATAATGGGGAACTAATCGTCTAAGTTGAGATGACAGTATACGTGTTTTGTTGGACTGACATGGCTCCCAGAAGGTTTGGGCGGTCTTCTGAGCTTCTGTCTATAGGCGTCAACAAGCGTTTGAAGGCTCAGGTGAAGGGGGAAGGGTCTCATCTAGTGCGCCGTAGATTCGCTTCTGAGATGCGTTCTGCGGCTACCTGCTTCACGTATACTATCCATTGTAGCGCATTACTCCGATGATGCGATACAGTACACAACCGCAGTCGGGCAGTAACGGCTATATATATAACACGTTCGCGTATCTTGATGCTAGGTCAATCCTGCGAGGCGACTTGATGGGTCTGAGGGTTCGAAAAGTAGCTCCAGCTTGCTGTTTCGACGCTGGTCGCAGCACCGTCCGATACCATGCCAGAGCTAGGTCTAGGAGGAATACAAGATCCCAAGATTTCTGTACCGTTCTTGTTATCCATGTTGAACCACTTGGTGATTGAGGTTGTGTAAGTATTCAGTGGGAGAGCACGGCGCGACGAGCTCGCGGTCTTGTCTGTGGGACTATCGGTTCGCTTTATTCTCCGGGACACAACCGCCGTGTGCATGTTCGCGGAGTCATATGTTCCTTGATCGTGTTGTATTCTGTAAAGGAAGTGTGGGACTAAGCCATGGAGAGTACACACTCAACAGACCTTTTTTGTCGTATACCGCGAACATTAACGGGATACTGTGTGCCGAGGGTGGTTGATGGCCTTGATACAGGGCATCATAGCGCAGAGTAACTGCGAAATTGAGTCCAACAAAAGCAACAACAACTATAACAACAACTCGGCGGTGGCGGCACCACCAACTCGAACGGAAGGACAGCACAACTGACAGTCCAAACAAGAGATGAGGCTGTTGATCGGTCAAGGGATAGCATAGTCCCACAAATGAGAGTATGAGTAAGATGTGGAGGGGCAGTAGCCCCTTATCCTGGCACGATATGTGCCATGGTAGACATGGTAGATTCTCTGCTATCATGAAATTGCTGAATGCTGGGTAGATTAGACCGGTTGCGACGAAGCCATTTGGGGGTCAACAACGGACATAACGTCGACAACTGACAGAACAGGCGGACGACGCTCCTCAGGTGAGGCAGGTGTGTCAGAAGACACATGATCCTTTTGGGTGTTGATGATGGTAACGCGGCTTCAACAATTCCCAAGAAAGCGAAGTTTGAAGCGGCTTGGTTTCCAGAGAATCGTTGAAGGCCTTCGTCAGTGAGCAGAAGTGCTACCAACGCAAAGAATGCCCAGCAATAGGGAGAATATGACGATGGCCATAGCCAGTATTGAGAGTTTTATGGTCGTCGACCATCTTCCTGGTTAACTTTCAGTATCTTATAGCTACCCAGCCTATATGCTCATCTGGACTCGTTTGTGCCTCGGTCCTCGGCACTTCCAGGTATACCGGTCTTCTGGCAAACAACACCCTGCTAAAACCAATCCAGAGGATGAGCATTAAAAGGACTGCCATATCGATGTTGTGTTCGTCCAAGAGGGTGCCCGAGAGACATAGAGCCTCGATGCCTTCTGTGAGATGCATCTTGGTGGTTGTTCGAGGGATGCGGTTTTGATGTCGATGGAAGGAAGAGAAACAGACTGGGAGCAATCAGGGAGGGAAGAGCCTTTATATACCTTGATCCAAACCTTGAATCTAGGCAGAGCAAAAGGAAGGTTTCGTGGAAGCATCTTGCTGCCTCCAAGGCGTAGGTTTGTTGAAAACTTTGACGATCATGCTCAGAGATGAGTTACTCATGCAAAACTATATGATCATTCGTTTCAACAGAGTCTGGCGCGCTGTGTTATGCGATTCGTACCAGTTTATTGAGAGTTATTGCATTCATGACTCTATTGCTGATATGGACAATGTGATGAGTCCTTCTCGGCGATAGCTTCCTTTTCCTAGTCGAGGTTGCTGAACTCACGCTCCTGGTCGACAGACGTCTAAGTTTTTTATCTATGGATTACACTTTGTGCGTAAGTAGGCTGTGCTTTATCTCTTGAACCAAGTTTAACATCCTTGGCTGCTCCTTTCTCCCTGTCTTAACACATTCGCCTTGCCTTGATGATATATCGGGCGCAGTGTTTCTGGAGAGCCTGTCGCCAACTCTACGGATGGCATTGGAATGAGCAATTACTTTGCAGGATTGTGACATATATTGCAATAGGCATTAGGGACGAATAGTAGCTTCGAAATTACGTGAGTGATGACCGTCATTCGTCCTGCTCATGGTCGCTCAAGATGGTAAACAACATATGGCTTCAACCTCTATACATCTATCCATGAAGTACCTTCTTGTACGACTACACACAGACCTAATCAAGCTACCTTCAATCATGGCTGCACAGATCATCAGATCTTGGGAAGTGTTTCCGGTTTGTGATGTTCAAGTCCAGCAGTGACATTGCTTGGCAATTGAGCCCTCACAGCTGGGACACATACTAAAACCCATTGCTCAAGATTAGAGACCAATGACCCCCTATCTCTACGTGCTGCATTCTGACTTGGATCGTTCGTTCAGAGTCACTAATTACCGACAGGGAGGTTCTATGCAAGCTCTATGCAATCGTTCGGCCGACATTGTCAGTCAACGTTACTCTCGAGTCAGCCTCAAGCCTACGTCACATATGATAGGCGTACACGTTTTACAGGTCTACTTTCACTTGTATAACAAGAAATCAACGTCTCTATCAATGAAATGTACGATGTCGGCCGAACCCAGGAACGTTCCCATAGACAACTTCATACTGTCTCAAAATACTTGCAATACTAGTAACGTTGTAACAAGCCAGTGGCAACTCACTTCCCTTACAGCATCCAAGTTCAATTGCCAACTCTTTGTAACCTCTTAGTCAATGCCTGAATTCCTTGAGTCCAAGAAAGCCTCGGTCTTGTATTGCCGTCTTGGTATTGCCATGGCAATAACATCGGGGACCTCAACCAAGCCACATACTCCATATAACAGGGAAAAGGATCATGGATTACTTATCATTGACTGACCGCAAAGATGCTACCTATCTTGGCGACGGAATTATCAGAAACACTCTTAAGTCCGTTACAACGACTGTAAACACCCAAGACCAAGACACCCACCCTCGATACAACACACAAACGTGCTGCATATGCATCCAACATCCCATATGGGCGTCCGTGTATTTGACTGTTATCCCACTTACTTTTCCTCATATCGTAGATTATGCCTAATTCCTGAAACACCTGCATAAAGTAGAGCGATTGGTCTTGTTTCTCATGCGCTCTGCTCACAAACATGGGATTCTTGTAATCTCGCATTCTTCATCTTCTAACAGGACAGAATGCGTGCGGGGCCCCTTGGACGATTAGTGCTTACTCTCTTCCTCCCCCATGTCCAAGAGCCGCGACAACACTTCCCACTTCAGCTGTGTCGTGGAAAGAGCTCTCATTGCTCAGTTACTTGGGGAGGGTATCGTGACGGCTCTTCAATGGCCGAGGAAATCGAGATGCATCCTTGTCAGATCTCCGAAGAATTACGGCATCAATTCTCCTACGGTGTTTTTCTATTTTGTTTTCCTAGTGTTCATGTAAGACGGTGATGACTCGCGATTCGGACCCGAAACTCGCTACTCTTGACCGTAGGAGCGCGAGTCAAACATTAGGATCAAATCCTAGTGCTATAAGCCTTTTGATCCACTGTTGTGAGAAGCGGTATTTGACATTACCTCCGTCTAGGTGATGACTGCAGTGAGAGGGAGTGACATGCATCAATACCACTAGCCGTGCCGCTAAGTACCTGAATCCTGCCTGTGAATGCCGCTTCAATAACGTCATGTTGTGTGTTTTGAAAGTGAAGTTCGGACTCGGTAGAGTGCACTCCACAACATGATTATAGGGCTGACATGAGCCAACTCGTGACTGAACAACGTCTTGAATCAAGCGGTGTATCGATTGATTGGTGATAGTGGCTGTCATAATGGTAGCTGTGATGGTACCACAAACACCAACCAGCCCATCGGGTGATATATGCGGAGCCAATGACATAACAACCACCACATATGCACCTTCAACAACCGTGTATTGTCAACAAAGATGCTTAATCAACAAGGAATTTCCTGATGAAACCGAGTTTCATCGTCCGAGTAAGACGGCAATGCCGGTGATCAACCAACATCAACATCTCTTCCACAGAAACTTCCACGCTATCATCGCAAAAAGCAAGGGTCCAACACTTGCTCGTGGGTTGGGGTTGCAACGCCGTGGATTCATCCGCGCGGTGACCTTTCCCTTTGTGGTCGTTTAGCCCAGAGATGTCAAGCCTCTCGTGCCATGGTCCAGTGTCAGACTGACAAGTACCATTCTCCAGGGGGTGTGTGAGCCCAAGCTCGGATCGTTCACGCCCCTTGGAACAAACTAACTTTGTAGTAGGGCTGACAAAGAAAAGGGTAGATCGGACTACTATCAGGTTAAACGGCGCGCAAACGGTTGAGTGTCATTGCATCTTTGTTCCTCAAATGGTAACCAATGCGTTGACAACTCCCTACTCCCAAACCAATAAGGACATCACGGCTCATGCACTTGCCGATGAAGCACACTGCGGGAAGATAGGCAGTCTAGTTACGGAGACTAGAACAAAACAGTCTGCACAAGCAGTGTTAGCTGTCAATCTTATGACCCGCTGTCACCTCCAAAGGGGGTATCAAGATGCGAAGAGACTCCCCGGCGTCATAGAAGCATCTGCCGAGAGAGAAAGGAAGCTATGACCACTTTAGAAAACCTTCTCTCTGTCATGGATGTTTGCAAGGCTACTATGCAGAACATGCTCCATACAAAAATACATGGTCAGAAGGCTGAGAGGTGCTGGTAAGACGAGTGTATACCCCAAAAGGCAATCGCCGAAAAAGGCCGTAAGCAGAAATCTGCCAAGAAACAAACGACTGAGATCAAATCATCAATTCCGCCGTTTCACAAGTCAAGTTTGATGCATCAGACGCTATGATATGTTGGTTGTGATACAGGCTCACCTTTACAAAAGTGTGGCCGATCAGGTGGGTGACAGAAGAATTGTCCTCTAAGACTGAGGTTGTCAAAATAAAATAGCCTAAGAATAAGTCTAAGCTGGCATAAGGTGGCTAAATTATTTCGTCTCTTATGCCTCTAGCGGTCATTTATTCTGACACTCTGAGGCCGATCTGCTTTGAGAACTCTCCGAGGCAGGGTGTTCCATGTATAGCGTGCTGACTGGCTTACTACCAACAAGAACAAGCCCAATGGAAGCGGAGAAACAGAAAAACTAAACTTACAGTCGTTCAAAACTGCAACTGGGCGTATGCGAGTTGCGTATAATCTCTCGTTTCAACCCCGTCTATTGATGTTATCATCTTGCGATTCTGCTATTGGTCCATGAACGGGTCAGCCCTACCAGTGGCTGTGTCAAAAACACCATACATAGCGGGTCGGGGAACGTAGATCCATAGGGCTTATCACAATAGTTAGTCCGAAGGCGCTCGTAAGAAGGAATGCGCTCAAGGCTGTAATGTAAGGCTCTTGACTCAAGGTGTCATGTTATTTGCTGCGGCGTTGCGTTGGGATCTGAAGTGATACGATCCTTCTAGTGCTGATGCTTTCGACTCGGACTTTGAAGTCTCGCATTCTTGATCCGTACCCTATGAGCTTGAAGCTCCCCCCATCGGACTTGACACACCCCAGGAACCGTCATCCATCATCCCGTCTCTCTCAACATGGAGCCCGACGCTCCCGGCCTTTCTTCCTTTCCACAAGCAAGAGCACGTCTTACACACCCCCATAAGCCCTAGAGCCTGCCTTACCCCGCCGGCTTTTGATCCTTCTGTTCTCTCAATGGCTCGCTCGCTAATGTATCGACGTCGAAAATTTGCTGCTGCCGAGGCATAATGTAACAGAAAAGGTGTAAAATGCAACAGAACGAGTCTTCTCGACAGAGTAAAGTTTCCCATGGGCGGATCCGTCGTTGGAACAAGATACGGAGTCCTGTGGGGCCTCCGGACATGTCACTCGGAGGCCCGCGGTGTAATCACGGATCGGTAGTGTTCTTTCATCGGCGTTTTAACGCGGTCATGAAACTTGGGTACTGTAACAGCAGTAACTTCCGTTGCCCCTCGGACATGCTTCATCCTCACAGGTTCCCACTCCGTGGCGCTGACCCGGGCGGCATTCGGATTCCCATGCTCTGACCCGTCGGCCGCTTGATCTCAGTGTCTACCCTCGCTTTCTGCAGCGAGAACGCAGGCGTCACCCATCCTCCGCATGAACATCGGAAGCCCTTCCAGTCATACCTACCCACTCCAGCACCGCATTTCTCATTCGGACACAGGATTCGACCGTTTAGCTCTCCTTGCTCTAGAACTCCTCGCATCCAACTTAGGGGTTCAACAAAGTAATGCTGGCACGTAGACGCAGAGGATTTCTTATCCGAAGCCTTGTGCTCCTGGATAAACGGCGCTGTTACGAGTGTTCGACGGCACTTCTTGCATCGTAAACTAAGACCAGAGTCATCGCGAGGCTGCACCTCTTCATCCTCGAAGCGGAGCCTCGTCGGTGCCTGACCTACAGCAAGGTTCTCATCAATCTCGCGCTTGTAAGCCCAGCGCTGATAAACAGGATGCGACTCAACCTCATCGGGACAACCCATCTCCCACCAAAGAGCCAACTGCTCCATGAAGCCCTCGTTGGGTTCCGCCATGGGGCGTGTTCGACGTATCCAAGTAAGGGCAGCATGGACGGCTTCTTGCGCGGTATCTTTTCTCGAACGATTTTCTGTTTCTGCTGACGTAGAGTGGGCCGGATCCGAGATGGCAGTAGGGGTGATGTTGGGGTCGAAGCGGCCGGGATATCGACGAAGCAAGTAAGCAATAACAGCCGAAACAGACCTTGACTTTCCAGCAGCGCAATGCACGAAAACACCTCCCTTCTTCTTCCTCTTCTTGTCCGAGATATCAAGGTCCTCGACGCCCTTTTCTAACGGTACACCCCCATCCTCTTCTTTCTCTTTCTCCGCATCATCATGCTCCAGATAGTTCGCACCAAGACCCTCCTCGATGAATCTGACAGCTTTAGGAAGCTCGATCAGCAGATCAGCATCATCCACGTCGTCAATGTCGATAAGCTGGTGACGAAAGTCCTTTCCGTAATCGATCCACGGTTCGTCCTTGAAGTTCTTGAGACTTGATATGTCAAAGGGCACGAGAGAGAGAACGTGTGTTATGCGACGATCGGTCAGCGAGTCGGAGCGGCGCAAAGCCCAAAGACTGTAGAAACACAAATTAGCTATTGCATATGCGTAAATCGGTCGAGTGGCGTCTCACCCTCCAACGAATAGCTCATCCTGGCCGTCGATCCTGCTGAGCGCCATTTGCACGATACTTTGCTTGAGAAGCTCAAGTTCTTGAGGGTCAAATCGGTGACCAAATTCCTCCCACAGCTGTGGCTTCGAGTCGTCCTCGTGATGTTCTTGTCGCCCAATCTCTGTGGAATTGTTGGACTCTGCCAGGATGAATGTTTGTTTGTCGCAAGTTCAAATTTTCGGCCCCCAAAAAGATGTCAGATTCGTAAATCCCACTTGCCACTTCCAGAAGCTCGTATTTATAGAAACAATCAGATCAAGCGAAGAAAAAGAAAAAAGGAAAATCGTCCAGAAAAAGGAATAAAAATTAAGCTTCAATCTTCGGTGTGAATCATGACCTTTCCCATTTGCCCCTCCTTCAACCGCCACATTAAACTACCCCGCCATCGTGCACCGCCACGTCACCGTCAGTCTCTCAATTCATCAGCCACATCTAAACATTCATGCTCTTTTCGCAACAGCCATTGTCTCATCTATTTCCATCGCAAACAAGTGAAGCTTCTACACCATCCCCAGTAAAGTAACGCCTCCAAAAACACCCTACTCTCAAAAAGGCAATTCAAAAAGCTACCCACGTGACAGCCCACTCCCGTCTCCATGTAGATTTTTATTTCCGAGACCAGACCAGACCACCAGCTGAACAGCCAGCTGAACAGCCAGCTGAAAAGAAATGTCATGATCTTGCTTGCACGAGTTACCCAAACGGGAGTTGCGCTTGAATTCCGCTTTGAAAAGGAGAAAGGACAGTTTTAAGTTTGCCGACGCCCGAGGCAGTGGTTCGCAAATGTTGAAATGACACTCGTAAATCCTCCCAACTAAGCCTTACGGTGAAGTGGAGGATGAGTCCCTGCAACGGCTGCATCCTCAGGTTTGGGAACGGCTAGGTACGTCACATCGGCAAAGTTTCGAGAGACATGAGGTATTTCAAGTCACATCGGCAGATTGAAAATGAAGTATCTAAAGTCAAGAGTAGAGAGAGACGAGGTATTTGAAGTGAAGTGCAATTTTTATCTTCTCAGACTGCTATATATCTATGTTATAAGCCTGGTGTACCTATTCGCTTTCATAAAAAAGCAATGCCAATATTCGCGCCGTTACCCTGTGTGATTGATCCTTTTTGTGCCGTTACCCATAAGATAAGATAGAGATGCATGCGACACCAGCATCAAGCTGTGTCAGCTAATATGTATACGAAGTGAAGCCCATGTCCACCGTTCCCAGGCAACAGAAAGTGAAGCCCTTGTCCTCCCAGCCCTGTCCTCCTAACAGTCGGGGGACCATTAGCTAGGCTTTCTTTTTTAAAATGTCCCAAGTATGTACTCCTTCCTTTATCAAATTCCGGCAGTCGTGTAGCTTCATCCTTCTGACAGGGATTCCAAGCCCAGTAAGAAAGTAGCGCCGCATGGCCCCAGGCCTTGCGTCTTGCCTTGTGTATATTCCTCATCAAACTCATTTTTGCAGTCCTTGATCCTGTCGGGCCGGAGGCTGTTGAAAAAAACGCCAAGCTGGAAGATATTGGTTTCATGTCGGATCAAACGTTAAAAAAGGTGCAGAGATGCAACGCAGCAAGCCAAGGTAGCATCTGTCCGACAGCACTGCCACAGTGGTGCTTCAGCCCTGAAAGGCAATCCCTGGGCGCGGATAACCGCATCCCTACATGCGTAAAGGTCTGCACGCACGCGGAAAGCACCAATTGATCCGAGCGATCAACGGACGCAGTTGAGCGGCACCTTGATTCGTTTTGGACTTGCCGCATCCTGCATCATGCGGCAATCCGCCCACGCGATACAGAGTTTTCTCCGCGTCTGTCGTATGTGCCTCGCCTCGCTGTTTGGATGGATTTTCACCCACTTGCGGGCGGTTGGCGTCGCACAGTTGCCGATGGCTTTGTTGTTTCGAGACCTTCCCAACGGCATGCTGATTGCAGCACGCAGATCACTTCACTTGGTCTTGAAAATCCAAGGTCAGAATCGCTGATCTTCCAATAGAACCTGGACCCCACTGATCCTTTCGGCGCCGGCGGTTTCCCTTTGGTACCCCGCCCTCATCCGCCTGATCCTCCACCCATCTTCAGAAGCCAAACACCCACAAAACACTTAGCCGTGACTCGTCATCTTTAGCGGCCGACTGGCATGTCTTCCTTCGCTGGGATTAACCAAGAGAGACATTACATTTCGTATGTTTATTGTGCAGTGTCGCTTCGGGGTTGGATAGTGCGTTTACCGAGGTGTTGGGTCCTCTTCGAGCATGCAAGCATTCTCTAGCATGTTGGTCCACTTTCCACTGGTGCCCGCGTGGCTGTGTTTGAGATGCTGTCTGAAGTGATCCGCTCTGAAGAACTTTTTGGACGAGTTGCACTCTCTGAACTTGTGCACCTCTTGCAGATGCCTAATGCGTTCATCCCAGTCCTGTTCCGTGGCGTGTCGAGGCGCATTACCACCGTTCAAGGCACCAGTACCTGGTCCACGTCCAGATCGTGTAAACTCATCACCGCAGTAGCCGCAGGTGTCAGCTTCACCAGGTCGGTTAGTAGAATCGTGAAAAGCCCTATCGTATCCAGACAGAGCTGAGCATGACCACGAATGGCGGCGCACGTGTAGAGAGTTCTGGTGGCGCTCAGCCTCGTTCTTGTTCTTGAAGCGGTTGCCGCAGAATGAACATTCGTATTGCTTTTCAGCCTCGTGAGCACTAAATTGATGTCAGCTTCGGGTTCGTACAAGTAAACGTCTCACGCAGTGGGTCTGCGGAGATTGAGATGAGATCTAACTTACTTGAGTTCCTCAAGCGTCTCGAACCTCTTGGGCTTCTTGGGGCAGCACTCGCACATGAAAAAGCCTTGGACCTTGGATCCGCCTGGCTTTTGCACTTCGGTAATCTTACGTGTGCTGGCACCCGAGACAGTCCTAGAGTGGATTGAACCCCGGCCAGAAATGGAGGTTCGAGGGCTTGGGTTGAGAGAGACGGGAGCTGTGTAAGGCGAGTTGCAAGATGTGGGTGAGATGCCGCCAGGTGAGGGGCCCACTGGTGAACGTCGGCCGAAAGAGTTGGCAGTTGTGATGCTTGCAGGGTGCATTGACATGGACATGGTCGAGATGTATGAGTTTGATCGCGAGGTAGGCACTGATGGCATGGTAGCACCTCGAGGAAGACTGGTAAAGCGACCTTGGGGAGATCCACGTCGGTTAATAGCAAGAAGGTGCTCGTCATTGGGACTGGCAGCCCTTCTCTTTTGTCCACCAGGCACATAAGCATCGTCAATATGCAGTCTCTTTAGCGATTGTCCATCTTCCATATCCATATCTTCTGCGCCGGTAAACTCATAGCTGTTTGTTGAGGTGGCATCATCACTGTTATTCCTCTTTGATCGTGTTCGTGGTGAGCGATCGATATCGGAGCTGTCATTTGGTGATCGGTCTCCATGGAAGAAAGGTGTGCTTCGGGGTGAGATGGCAGAGTGGATTGGCGTATCAGTCAACCTTGCGGGAGAGGCTAGTAGACCACCACGGGGGTGAATGGGCAATTGCGTGGGAACACTAAGCGCGGGAGGGAATCGACCTTCACCAGAGGATCTTCGGAATAGGAGCTCGTTGGCTCCAGAGCTGAGAAGGGATCGTGGTGGTGACTTTTCTGAAGGTCGAGTTGAATCAAGCTTCTTCTTGAGGACATCGACATCTTGTTGGGCTGGTGATTGGAATTGGTAGTGGTTATGGTGGAGGCCAAAGCCTGTGGGAACGGACTCGCGGGACCTGTGGATCATGTTAGTTTCCATTCATCCAACGTGTTAGTCAAGCCATTGGAGGCCTAAACCAAGCCAATGCTTGTCGTACCTATCAGTTGAGGAGTAACTGGCATAACCCTCATCTCTATCGCTTGTATTGCTTCTTCGTTGATAACTTGGGCGGTCTTCGTGATATGATGAGTTCATGCTTCCGTAACCACTTGCAAAAGAACCTTGGGCGTATTCCCGCTTTTCTCTCATGTTCTCAGCCAAAGCGCTAGGTTGGTCGTGAAGATATTTGGGAGGAGGTAGTGGAGGAGGAACGTCGTCTCTTGTTTGCATGCCAGGTATTGACATGGCAGGACTTCTACCGTAAGGCAATTCGTGATGACTCGCGTGCGTTCTATATCGATCGCCTGTGGCAGGGACTATGATGCTCGGGAGAGCCGGACCGGGCTCTCTATAACTGGGAGGAAAGGCCATGTTGTTGTTGATTTTTTTCGCTTGGCGGTTTTGTGCACAACTCGAGCTGAAGATGGAGCAAAGAGGCAAAGCAATGGCAGCTGAACGTTCGGGGGAGGTTGGAGCTAGGATGTCATAGGACCGAAACCTATTCCGTCATAGAATCGACGGTCGTGCAGTGAGAAATCGGTTTCCCAGTGGACTTGTGCTGTTGTATATTTTTAGAGGTTGCCTCCTGATTCTTGTCCTCAATTCAATTCGACTCGTTTGGTGCTAAGACAATACGGGGTGATGTGTGGTGCTGAAAGTGTGGTGCTGAAAGTGTGGTGCTGAAAGTGTGGTGCTGAAAGTGTGGCGATGATGGCTTTCTCGGCAGCACCGAAGATGCTGGTGCAGCTGGGGCAGGAAGTTTGACGAATGACAGAGCGTATCGGGTGTATGTGAGATATGTGTGTATTGAGGCGTTGTTCTTGGTTGGTTAATTATATTGAAGATTGGACCGAGAAAGAGAACAAAACAAAACTGTGAGATGGGAAGAAAGAAAACGGATTGGAATATGGTATGGGGATGTGGTATAGAAGAATGAGAACGGGAAGGTGAGGTAAGTGGGTGCAAGGGCGGTTAAAGTTCAGTTCACCTTCTTCAGTTGATCCTCAGGTTAATGATCCCGCCCGCAGTGCGTTGACGTTTACGCTGGGCTCTCCATCCTCGCTGGGCTGTCTGTCCGCTGTCACACCCTTCTGTTCCTGGGCTGGGCTTTCGGCAAGCGCTGCTGGGACCCCTTGTAGATTGAATTACCTACGCCCTACAGTACGTACAGGGGTGAGTTCTAGGGAGGGGAGGGGGGGAGTGAGTGAAGAACGGGCCTTATGGGGCAACTTCAAGGGCTGAGAACGGGAGACGACAGGACAGCGACTGGACAGGCCCAGCTCCGAAGACTGAGACAAGGAAATGTGGCGGTAAAAAAAAAATGACGAGAAATGCTAATCATTAGCACGCGAGTCTTGTGATTATTTTACTATTATTTTTGTTTTGGCGATGGAAGTGCAGTGAGATTCTTACATAGGTCATCTAAAACGGGTAATAAAATGTGTCGGAGGGAGGAAAGATACAAGCTGAAGATGAATGAGAATGTGTCAATCGAGACTGACTAGGGGGAGTGAATATCTGCCGATAGAGGGGTGTGTAGTATACTCGCCAACGATATCGATGGAAAGTTCACTGTCTGTCAGTCAGTCACCAGATGTAGTTTACATATCCGTCCGTTCCTTGTAGCCGTAGCATCGCATCAGTGCTCAACGTATACTGACCATGTGTTCTCTATAGTAGAGTTAATCAAGATCATGATGCACCTCCACTTAAAACGCTCTTACATAAAACGCCGTATTACGCTCATCAGGTGGAATCTCCGGATCTCAATCTCACGTCTGTCTCGCATTCTCCATTGCTTACAACAGTAAAAGAGCGAGAGGCAGATCGATGGGGGTGCGGTATCAATCCGCTGCTGTATCCACCATGCTCCGGTGAGCTGCCCTACGGACTTTGCTTTTCTCCATGGAGATGGGGCCTTCCTTGCCCGGCCACCTCAGCCTGGGCTGGGAAGAAAGCCTGTAGCAGCCCTGGAAGGCTGTGGGTGTGTAAAAGAGACTCGAAGCATGGGGGTCAACGTTAGCTCCTACGCGGGGAGGGGAGGGGTGTAGGGCTCTTTGATGCCTCGAGGGTGTTTTATTCTAGGGGTTACGAGATCTTTGACCAACAAGTGCACATCTGCCTTGACAAGCACGCACACTAGCATCAGACTTCATTACTGAACAATAGATCGGTAACGTATTACGCAGATATTGTTACTTTGCTGTCCCATTTCCAGGGACGCCTTTCACAAATACAACGCTGGAGAGTAACAGGCCTCTTCCCTGCTTGTTGCTTGCTGCCACTGCAGCTCTCACTGGTCGACTCTGTTCCCGTCCGCCTTCCCGCTGCTATTCCAGTCCTATCCGAAACCCACCAACAAGTCCAACCAACACTTTCACAAATTCCATGCCTCTTCTCCAACAACAGGGCGGATGTCCGCCTGAGTTGCTAAGCCTTATCAATCCTGTATGTTCCAGAGCGGCAATCGTAACTTCCGTGATCGCCAATTATGTTATACGTAACCTCATACGCGCTGTATTGTGGCTTTGTCTTTTGTTAATACTACTAATGCCTCCTCGTCATTTTATGGGTGTTTTCCCCTTACCCATGCGCGCCACACGGGGTCATTCTTAGAGCCCGAAACCCAATTTGGTGCTATTTTCTTGTTTGAGTTAGGTGATCAGTCAAACGGTCGTGGGTTGACTTTGACTCTAAGAGGGAAACTTTTCCACCCAATGGTTTATCTTCCAAGGCTTGGACTGTCAAAATAAAGTCGCCTACACACCCCTGTGGACTGGTGCAAGATTTCTGACACCCCGATTGACATTCCAATGCCAAGAGTTGTATTGGCTTGGTTAACCTAGAACGTGAAATGAGGCTCAGCGGTGAGTAAACATTTCATTTCTCATTCCTTGGTCAGCTCCTTGGCTATTGCAGAGTCAATTGTATTATGACTCGAATACTCTGATTCAATGATCAACGTTTGCAATTATTACTGTCGCCCCATATCTCGTGCAACCTGCCAAACACAGTAGCAGCTAAAATGTCGCTGTCTGGGTTTCACTGGATTGAATGTCATCCCCCATGTTATATTGCTGTTTGCGGGTTTTATTTTTCTTTTTGATATGTCACCAGCACGGCACCATACCGCCATCGGAAATAACAAATGATTCTTGCAGCTGTTTTCTCGGGCAATTACATTTGTGAGTTTCAAGAGTCCGTCCCCCCGGAGATCTGGGATTGTAACTAGAGGGACCCTCTTTTGAAGCACATCGCCCTCAATAGGGATCGCCTGACGAGTATGTTTGGGTCTGGTCAGGAATAGGCAATGCTCGCGACATGCGTCAGTCAGAGCGGGATGTGAATCATTTGTCTCTGTTTGGTAGGTTTACGAGTTTCCCAGGCTTGTGGCGCTGCCTGTCAAGATGCTTCCAGCCCTAGCTAGTTCTTTCAAGCTTGGACTCGCATCCTGAAGGATTCTTTTTACAGTACAACCTCTAAGCGAGCCACTTTTGTCATAGTATCAGTGACTTGTCATCCATTCAACGAAATGCAAATACCAGATCTTGACTTGGCTTTACTCTTGACTCTCAATAATTGATCTGAACTATTTACTTAACTAGCTAGTAAAACCCCAGACCGGCGGGTTCCGCCCGAAGCTTGAGCAGGTTAATTCAGTTGCCTAATGATTGAGAACGGAGCAGCTAACTCTTGTTAGTGCTGCTGGTTTCAGCATGTTGCTCCTCCAGGATTCGAGAATTCCGCTTTATCACGGACGGTATCAATTCCTAGCGTCTGCGCCAGGAGCACCGTGACCGTCCTGATCCTTGCACCCGACGGCATAGCGCGTTTAGATACGACACACTTTGATGAACCGACTTTATGAGCATGAGCCCAGCGGTGATGCCTTACAGGGAGAGGGAGAGGGAGAGTGAAACCAGCCTGTCGGGCCATCATGTCATGTCACCGATATATGGAGTCATTTCGTCACCGACGACACCTTTCGATCAACATGTCACCGAAACAAGAGATCACCACTGCTGGTCCTACCTCGTGTAATTCACAATTTCACAGCATACAGTACAGTACTGGTATTCTGATGATTACAAGATGATTACCAACCCGGCACATGGCAGATCAATCTCTAGAAGGTAACAAACGGCAAACTCCGTTGAACTAAGCCCTACAGGCCTCAACCTCGTTCTGCATCCTGAGTCGTGGACTCGTGCCGACTGAGCAAATTTTAGGTTCTGGGCCAAGTGGAGACATCCAAGACCGTGGCTTGACTTTACTCCGTATGCGCCACACCTTTTCTTTCGGGCCTCGGCCGGGGCGTGTGAAGGAGGTTTAGCCTGCGAGGGAAGGAGTCCTCTCAGCCCTATAAAATAGATGCAGCCTGGTCTTGGCATTTTGATTTGAATTGCCTGCCCAGTCTTAGGGCTGGCGTTTCTGGTGGTGTGGTGAGATTACAGTACTGTATCTCATAACATACGTCACAGGACGGCAAATCCTGATACAAACAGTTCCCATTTATATCTCAATGTATTTCTTCATGTTTCGAACAGAGAGCAACGTTACAATTAAGAGTCTTCAGATAATTACATGCATCTGCCGAAGACGTGGAGAAAAAGACAAGACGCTCGGTGCAGGTATCTCCAAATCTAGCTATGATCAGACGTCAAAGCCCCCCTCTTGCGTATCAGAAAAGGAAATGAGACCTTGAGAAATGTATGTAATAATTCCGCCGTGGGCCATAGGGCTTTGGCTTTGGCTTGCTCGGTCCAGTCCATGTCCCCGATGGAGGGTCAAGTTATGCCCAAAACTGCAACGCTTGGCCTACCGAAGTTACCGGTCCTTGTCCTTGTGCCACACTTTCTTGTTGGTGGTCCCGGGATGGCTATTCGGCAGTTCGGTACCTGCTTCTTTTGTGCTTCCATGGCATCTTCTACCTACCACCCATCCTGACACAGCATCTTTACAGTTGACTGTCAACCATTACTCGTCGTCATTGTCGTCGTCATTTTGCTCAGCCCAGTGAAGACGTATTCTTCCCTCGTGTACAGTATTGTATGTGTCGACCCGACAATCCTCCCACTCTCCGCAATTATGTCTCACCCACATCCATCGTAAAGCAAACCATTAAATCTGCAGACTACTGATCATTAGCTCTCCATACCCTCGGGCTCACGGGCTCTATCACCAAAAGGGCAGCCAGCTCGTGCGCACTACCTGCACCTGCAACCTTGGGACCGTAAATCTTCGGCAGATAGTTTTTTTCTCGAACGCGCGGACGTACATACGAGAAAAGTCAACCGCCATGGCATTAGCCGCCGTCTTCTCCTTCGCATCGCATGGTTAATGGCTTGTCCCCTTGACATAAATTTCCTAACCGGGTAGTTTAGTTTCCACTTTGTTGGTTCAACGGTCAGTGTCAGTGGAGATGTTCAATGCCCGTTTAGCCAAGAAAGTTTATATGCTACCCTTTCCATATTTATTCCATGCTTGCGAATGTGTGTATGTCGCTTGGATCAGTAAACATCACGATGAGTCTAAATGTGCCGTGAATGATCTACTGCTGGTCAATCGTTAGTAGGAACTAACTCACACTATCATCTCTAGCACATCAAAAGACCCCAAGATCAAAGTCCCCGTCGTCTTCTTCAGCCCTGTACTGCCTGGTCCCCTCTTTCTTCTGGGTCATTCCTCAAGGGCATTCCCTGCACCTTATAGCCCTGTGCCTGCCCCCAACGACGTTGCAATGAAATGCAGTGCCGTTGGACCGTTTCGGGTAATTGTGCCAGCAAAAATACGACGGGCCTATTCCTTGGAAGAAGAGGGAACTTTTTTCGTATGTACTGTATATCAGGCTGATCGCCTTACGAGAGGCAGCCCAATCAGACTCGTGGGGAGGAGGCCAGGGTGGGATTGAAGCGCGACCCCCCTTCAACTGCCGAGCGGCAAGTCCCTGCGAGGTGTCAGCACCTTGATTGACTGACCTGGTCACTGTCGCACCGACGTCCAAGTTTCAGGAATGAAGCCATTCCACAAATTGATGGTTGAGAGTAACCGCTGAACCACTGGGTTCAGTTCTACTGTATGTAACTAAGACACGAGACTATTATAGTAGGGGGATGACGAACCAAAGGAGGCGCAGCATACACCTTATTCCTCCTTCCCGTAAAATAGCGAGCGTCGATCTCGATAGTGAGGTGAACTAATTACTTTAGTGTCGAGTTCAGGGATGAGAGATGATGGACCATGTTCCGTTCCGGGAGCTTGACAGCCCAGATGCGACACTCAGCAGTCAGACGGGAGACCCTTCATGCATGGACATATTATTGACAGACAAATAATTCAATGCTACGCCCAGAGTTTGCGGTATTACAGTGCAATGTTAATGTTGCACCTCGCCTGTCAACAATTGTATGACCCACAAGCCATTCTCGTCTCTGGATAACGTTATCCCTAAGACTCTCAACTCCATCATGTCATAATTCCGTATGGGATATCAAACATGCTGACTTAACATTCAGTCTTAGATCCGTACATCCGCCCACCCCAAACACTGCTCCCCCGGGATATTGTCTCCTTTGAGGTAAGACCGTGGCAATCATTCGAACTAACGTGGGTTTGGTGGGGGGTGTTGCCGAGGTTTCTTTTTCCTAAGGACCCTGTCATTCCCTTGGTTTTAGAGGTTCGACTGGGCGTCTACCGAAACTCTTCGGGGCGCTCGGAGCGAAAACGAGATGCCCTCAAATGTCGATGTTGTTCAATCTCCTGTTCAAGAGAAATGTACTGTAATTGCACAGCCCTGTGGAAAGCGGGAGAGGCGCGCCACGATGAAGGACATTTCCAAGGCAGTGGCTTTCAGCCCAGCCAGGTGGGATTGGCTATGAAGGCACTCTTGGCAAAATGCGGCTCGAATTCTACAGCGGGCGACATTGCATTGCATATCTTCGTATATCATCCTTGGTGGAATTTTGGGTGGCGAAATACAACGTTGAGCGGTCATTTTATGCGGTTGGTTTAAAACGTATCCTATTCTTGATACAGTACATGCAATACGATGTTAGTAGAGGACTTGAGATGTTGGACTACTCAATCTGATTCGTTCGGAGGTTTAACCGCACGAGATTACTGCAGTTCCGCCCCTCCGGTCCGTAACCTCAGGCATGACATTCCGTGCGAGTTCCGTATGCAATCAGGGGGGCTATTTCTGATCTATCAATTAGTTTTAGGACATGATATACTGTACCTCGCTCCTTGTCCAATATGAGTCGAAAAGAACAGAGTCATATGGGAAAAGTGGATTTTGGTTTGGTGGCTTGGGTTAATAGACGCGCGGTTCACAATTGTTTCGTAGGGCCGAACCAACAACCTCCGGCGTTAGTTACTCGAAAAAGCACTTTTGTAAGTTGTTGCGACTGGACGCCTCGCCTATAATCTGGATCACGCGACACGGAACTATCCTCTTCGTAGTCGTAAAACTTGTGGCTGAGGGTGTTTGTCCAAGGTCTTGGTCTTAGATGTTGGCTATGATGAGAAATCAAAAATACAAACAGAAGGACACGGTGACATCCTCACCGCAACAAGTTCTAGATGACTCGACTCTTGGATGATGCTCAGAACCACTTGGACGTACGTCTCCCTCTCCATATCTCAGCCCCGTACCCTGCCCTATGGCCACGCAGCTTGGCAAGTGGAGAGAGAAACGCATCGAGCCTCTTGGCCTTGGAGCCCCCTTATTATGGATATCGGGGGCAAATAGCCAATCCCCTAGAGTCACTGGGCGGAACTTCACAGCCCTATCCAAGGATTGCTGGGTGAATCCACCCAACCTCGGCTGAGCTATGCTCTTGAGGCTATCTTGTCCGTTCTGCCTTGAACGGCCTCCAACGCTGTATAATTGCCTGAAACTCAGCCTGCAACACGCTTCGTAATGCCAGGGTGCTGTACGAGGCTATGAGCGAGAAGTACGGATAGGCTGTCTCGATATGTCGGCAGCTGATGGCTGCAGCGGGTCGGGAAGATCTTGTGTGGGGTTTCTGCTCATCGCACTGACAAAAAGCAAATAACAGCTATTCCCTTCCTTTCCCCCGAGCTCAAAGATCTGGATTGGAGATCGAGTGTCTGCTATTCGCTGGTATCCGATCGACTTAGTCGTTTCCAACAGCTGAGGAATCAGCCCAAATGACAATGTCTTGTCTGACACGAGTTTGTCTTATCAGGCAAGGTGTCTATGTGGGCAAGGGATTGATGGAGTGCTTTTGTGTCACTATTCGCAGCATTGACCTTGGCCCTGGAACTTTCTCATTTGGGATCATCGCCGCCTTTGCCAAGATGGACAACAACATCAAAGGATTGTACGCGGGTTTACTTATTTGCCTAGACTTAATAACTCTTGGTATGACAGAACAAGTGTCCCATTTCTCGCTTGCGCCTGTTGGAATCCTTCTCGGCGTAACGAGATGATGTAAAATGCACTGTCAGTCTCGCCATTCTGTGCCGCTGCTCTTGACTCGTAGAGTATGCAACAACATACCTGATAGGGCTCCTGTGCCCCAGTCTTGCGTTTCTGATCCTCAACACCAATACCAAAGTGCCCTTTTTTACATGTACATGATATGTATCGTATTCTCAAGGATTAGAATGCCTGTCGCCCGTTGAGAAAAGATTCCAGCAACCCTCGTTAAGAAAGGTTATCGGTAGGGCTGCAATTTACATGAGACAAAGGGGGTGTTTTTTTTTTTGTTCAGCAATCAGAGACAAGTGCCGATGACATGACAGTACAGTCCTGCTTTCTTACGTGAAGCTGTTAAGCGAGGTCGATCCTTTATCTGAAACGGGGTTATTTAAGGTTACGTCGGACGAATGAGGCCCTGAGTGGAAGGGATTGGGGGCCCTTTCTCTGTCAGATCCATTTTGGATGTCACGTTGAGTTAATTGCGAGCGGTGACATTCTGAGTTGAATCCTTAGTTATTGTCTGAAGGATCAAGCGACATGAAGTAGAGACTCCGTTTGCAGGTGATATTGACATGGTAAGAATCATGACAGCGATCGACATTTGAACGGGCCCATCGAATGAGATGAGGGGGTGTAAGACAGGAAGAGGGGCTAACCTCGTACTCATCCTGGAATGCTTCCAGAAATATTCTGGAATTATTCCTCTTTAGGTTGTTGTTGTCAGGGGTGTGTCAGTCCCAAGGTTGGAAGTATCCTGCGCTGTAACTGTGCTGTAGCATACATATTGAACTGCAGCCAACAACAACGGCATCTTCCGTTTTATTGAATCTAGATCCATGTTCGTCGTCTTTTCTCCAGATTAGGTAGTCTGGTTCACTAAACTCTAGTACCGGATTCATTCAATCTTGGCCCTGTTCTGTTAGTTCAGGTTAGTCAACACCCCAAACTCTACTGCAGGGCGCACCTCGGTGCTTATGCGGACCAGGCTTGTTTTGGCGATTAAATGCCCTACCCTTGTCATTTATCACTGACACATATTGAAGTACCCTACAGAGTACCCTGTCAGTTCAGTTCCTTATAGGGCCTTGCACACTGGTTAATTCGAAACAATCACATGCATTCTAGCAAGTACTCCGTACAAGTGCGGAAGTTGATGAACGGACGCTACTCCAGCCCAGCTCATCATTGAGGCTCGAGCACTTCTGATCTCCATCTCCATTGCGGTGCAAATTCCGCGCGGAATACTTACTTAACTTAACCTGACCTATAGTCTCTCCACTTGATTGCGTTGACCTGAATTGAATGGCATCTTCCGCGTATGGCTCTGGTCTGGGCCTTGATCTAGTGAATTCCGAGAGTTTGGATGGTGAAACTACGAGGTCTTGGACATGAACGGATGAAAGGAGCAAGCAAGAGAACAAGGGCGAGTGCAGGATCTGTATGTACCTTTTCCTTGCTTGCTACGCCTCATGGTAAACATGCTAAATGGAAGAATCCCTACCAATCACCCAGCATAGCATGTTTTCACAAGCTTTTTCAACCGACAAAACGATCAGATCATGGTCGTCAATATCGAATTTGGTGTCTGTCTAGGAAGGAAGCCTTCTAGAACGGAGGTGTTTGCCCTTCGCAGACTCGCCTTCCGTGGAGATCCCAAGAGGTCCGAAAGGGGTCGGACGGAGGCTATTATGTGTATCTTCCGACCACTGACGTCGGTCCAAGCTTCTTGCTCGGGGTTCATCTTTTTAGGTTTTTTGTATGAAGCTACGGTAGTTACTCCATAACTACACCCTGTTCCTGGTAGGGCGGGGGGACGACAAGGAGAGGGAGAGTCAATGCCGCTCACCTCTTTCCGTCAGCGGAACGGCAGTGAAAAGAAATGGAGCTGAGTTGTATTTGCTATCTCCACTTGTAAATAAGATCGAGATATGAGGATGAGTGTATGAACATTGTGCTTGATAGTGATTCTGAGATTGCGATATGCTGTGCCTCTTTGTAATTTAACGTCTAGATAATAGATGATAGTTGTGATTGATGTACGGCAGATAGAGTACATCACAACTAAATCTCCGACGGTGTTTCTTCTTGTCAACTCTTTCAAACCCCAGCAGAACCTAAGCCTGGGGGAACTTTTACGCACCCCACTACTGGTTGCGGCAGTAGAGGCCGCGCGGTGAGGGGGATCTCTCTCAATTGCTCTCTCAGTTGCAAATTCAAGGGCCTGGGCATGGAACTGGACGTGTTTTGACTTGTGGGGGTTTCGATACATGGTTCAGGTTTCGAGCGGTAAGGCCAGCCCAGTTCAACCTCAGGGATAGGGATGTCCATCACCTTGGCCCTGTCTGTCTAGTACTGTAACCTCGATTGCGATGCGATGCGAAATGGTCGCTTCGCTTCGCGTTCGGTCTTTTGACATAATGGACACCAGCCCTGTTCTGGGAAACGTCATACGGCATTACATACTACCGTAGATCATATCTCCGAGCTGATGCCTTATATCCCCCGGATGTTAAGACTTTTGCAAAAACGGTAGATGCAACTCAGTCGGTAGGGCTGGAGTCCGACTGTGCATAAGCATCCGCTGAATGGAGACGATAATCCACCGTATGTACTGTAGCCTACTGTATCTGTACCTCCTTTTCAACAGCCCGCATATGTTTCACCAGCCTTCGGAGGTTTAGGCAAAATGGGTTCCCCAGACGGGATATCTTTTCCAGAAGAGGTGCGATTTTTCTTTGTAAACGGCCCGTTTTGTACCAGACTGTCGGGAATCTGATATGCATGATTCGGAGGCACGAGACATGTCCGAGATGTCCTGGTTATGGAACAATATATTCCGAATGCTATGGGATGGAATAGGGGGACTGTTTGTAGACGAGTTTTGTGTCATGTTACGGTGTTGTAGGTAGTCCCGGGTAGAAGGCCGTGTAAGTCGAGCGACGATGCATGAGGAACTGTTCGTAGAATCATGCAAAGTCGCCCGACGAGTGCTTGGAAGTCTACGGGATGTTTAACTGAGGAACGTTCTCGTAGTCTCGTCTGTTCTACTCTTGCCACGGTTGACGTGGCTTGGCTGGACTTACATGCGCAATCGTGTTCGCAATACTTGGGCTACGCCTTCTCGTCAAGCAGTTGCGCCCACATACCGGATCCTTGAACGGTTGGGAGCAACGTTGACAAATAGTGGCGGCCGACAACCTGCATGCAGCTCGCCATGCTTGCCCCATCGTAGCTCTGATGCCATGAAAGAATCCAGCATTGGCTTGTTGGAACAGCAAATTTCACCACATGCCTTACTCGGAGCTGTAATCTGAGCAAGTTGGCAGTTCTCTTGGGGCACAGGGTAAGTAGGCTCATTGCGAACAACTCCAACTCGTCGCTCGACTCATCAGTCTCATTCTCTGTGCCTGAAAAACGTCTTCAATTGTTAGAGAATGGTGAGAAGAAGTAGCCTATATCTTCTTGGCCCATACAAAGGGATAACCTTTAGCGTCGGGCTCTTCTGGCTCTTGATGTCCCGATTTACTTTTTCACATTGACAGACCGCCTGATAAAAGTCGAGAGTCCACAGGCCACAGACACAGGTCTTTGACGTGATGGCCACGTCGTAGCGACAATGCCAAAACAACTTCCTAATTGCATTGCGCCACCAACCGTATTCATCTTGTGAAGTTGCTCTTTGGAAGCGACGGGGTCATAATCTGGCGCTCGCCTTGGACAGCTGTATCAGCCATTGCGCAAGCTTAGACGGCCGACACTCTGATGCTACGTTCCCAGATCCAGTCGAACATCCCCAGACAATTTACCTCAAGGCTTCCCAGCCATAGAGACCTGGCTTTTGGATATTACTGATGGCCTAGTATGCTGCGTCTATCGCTAAGGCAGAGCTTGTTCTGACCAGGCCACAGCTGTGACTCCAGACTTGATCCAATCTCACGAAGACCTTGAAGAGACCATGCGGTCAATTAAGACGCCGTCTATGGATAGGCAAAGCCATATCGTCGGGATGGCTTTGTCTCTCCAAAAGCGAAGATGCTTGATATCTCCCCTCCCAGCCGATCCGCCTTCGGGAGATAGTTCCTGGGTGGTCACTTGCATCTTGCAAAACTTCATCGTGCTTATGACAAACAAAAATCCCATGGGGTCTTTTCTTTGCGAGCGATAAGAACCCATTTCGTCCCTACTAAGGGGATTTGGAACGACTTAAGAGATCGGCCTGATCACAAGGAATACGAGACATGGAGAAGAAAATGGAGATAGGACGGACAGATACACAATTGCCGCGACGGTATCGGAATTTATCGACGGATAGAGGTGGGATTGTTGGTGTTTTGTTTGATTGCTTTCATTTCGGATACGAACTACAGATACTAGATTGACAAAATAACACTTGATTTGGGGGTATTTACATTCTACTCTTCACCTTGCTCATGTGACTTGATGTTGTTCCTGGCTTTATGATGGCTCAACTCATCGTAGGCATGAGCCTTTGCACACATAGAGATATAGTAAAAGCCGTTTATAGCCAGACTCACAGACATCGCTCACAGGCAAAAGAACAGAGCCAGAATACCAAAACCCATAAGGGCATCCGCAAAGGTATTCTCATCTTCCTCTGCCTTGGGGGGCATGGGGTTTCCGCTGATATCTTGCAACCAGTCCTCCAGCTCAATCAAAATGTATTTCTCGTTCGCTGGCGAGTCTTCGTATGAACCATTCGATGATTTCCGTGAACCGTCCGTTGAGCTCATTCAGCTCATCCATTTTCTCTTGTCCCACCCCCGGGAGGTTCTGGATGGGCATTCTCATGTTCAGTCTGATAAGCTCAGGTTTAGAAGGAGCTTTGCCGGTTTTGCCGTTGCCGTTGTTGTTTTTGTTGGTGTCGCGGTCAGACATATTGCTTTGCAGTTGTGGTTGTGGTTGTGGTTGTGAAAGTTGTTTGTGTAGTAATGAGCTTGGCAAGAGGACTGGTGGTTTGAAGATATGAGTTGGGACATAGGCAAGCAGGTATCTATATTAATCTTGATATATGGCTACCGGAATATGTTTAGTAATATATCATTTGTTGGGCATCTAAACAGTGTTGAGAGTCCACGGTTTCTTTGTTCTGGAAATATTCACGATGCCTCAAACGACACAGAGTTGCAATGATAGAAGGAAGCAGGGAATCCACATGGATTCAGAGAGAATTTGCCCTGATTCTATCATATATCTTACTTGACTATATGGTTTAGACTAGTTGAATAGCTTGGAAGACTCATATCCGCAAGAGAACCAAGAATCTGGATGGAAAAGCCAGCACAGCCTTGCGCAAGACTGAACAGGAATAGAGAGACGGCGGATTAAGCGGTGTAGCGTTTGAATGAGGTGCTCCAACCGTCTTTTTGACCCATGCAAACTCCTTACTGAAGCTCCATGTCCGTCACCAGTTTGGCACTCCTGAATTGGATGGCCACTTTTGGCGGAACGGCTTCTTGCAGTAGTTGCCCGGGGCTGCAACTGGGTGAGTTCCATGTTTTCAGTAGTCTGAAGGATGAGTTAGTTGAGTTGTGAAATGAACTCTTGTGGCTTTTGTGGTGACCGTATCTTTTGCCTGCCTAGCTTGAATGAATGTAATGCTGAAGTGTTTGTATCTTCCGTGCCCCATCTATTTGAATCATGACTACATGGGTATAGACGATGTGGTTGAATCGTATTTGAGACCTATTAAATCGCCTTCTTGAAGCCGCATGTTTCTGTCGCCAGGTGACACTTCCAGATTGGATATTCACGTTTCACAAAGCGGCCTATCACAGTATGTGTCTAAGACGTCAGTTCTGTATTCTTGTTGCCAACAGTGAGTTGAGAGCTCTTGGCTTTCAGAGTGACCGCATCTTTCACCCGTCCAGCTTGAAAGAATGCTGCCAAAGTGTTTATATCTTCCACGCCTCATCCCTTTGACTCAAGGCAGCATTGGTACGAATGAGATGCTCCAACCATCCTCGAGACCTTTTCGTTCACCTTGCTGAAGCTCCACGTCTCTATCACAGCGTGACACTTCTAGATTGGATGGGCACTTCTGATAGGGCGGCTTCTCTCAATATAGGAAATTAATTAAATGACGTTTGTCCGTGTTAATATGTAACGGCGGGCTGTCGGGGGCACTCATGGCTTTTTCTCTTTCGTTTGTCTGGTCACACAAGGCTTGCGTGTTTGTATCTCCCATGCTCAAGACAGCACAGCTTCATAAGCCTTCCTCCCAGGGGTATCATGAATGACATCAATCCACATAACATCCCTCACCCGACTCCTAACGTCCTTCCATCCCTGTCTTCCTGCCAAACTTCTAATCGTCTGTACAAGCCACTCCTCCGTCCCCTCAAAAACCATCATCGAACCAACAAGGAGCAGCCAAAGCTTTATATTCGCAGTAGCCTCGCCTAAAACAGGGACAGCTTGTATAGTCTCTTGCATCTGAACCCTAAAAGACTCCGACTTTAGCTTCGTACCCTGTATTTGCAAGAATATAGTTGATTCGTAAGCTAGTAACCCAACACGTAAAGCTTCTTGTAATGGTTCAGTGAAGGATAGCTGTAAAAGTCTATACTGTATTGACAGCATGATTTCCTGGAAGGCTTCGGGCTTGAGCTTTTGAGAGGTCGGTGAGAGACGGTTTGCCAAGAACGAAAAATCGCGGAGGTCCTTGAAGGTGTTTTGTAAACGGTAGTCCCAGGTGTAGTATAGGTTCATAAAGTTCAGTGTTGGAGGTTGAATGTCGAAGGAGCATGCTACGGTCCCGAACGCTTCGAGAAGAGGTTCCCATGCTGGTTTTCCGGAGTAGATTTCTGGCTTACAGCCGTTTCTTATAGACCAGCCAAGATCGACCCTGCCAAGTTAGTGGTTGCATGAGATGGGAGGGGGGAAACTCACCGACATAGCTTTATCTGCAATTGACGATTATGCGTATACGCCTGCAATCCACCTCTCATCCTAACGATCCTCCTAAGTCCATTAGAATGCGCTTCAAAAGCCTGCACATCCTCCATAGCGTCCGCCATCATAGCCAGTGAAATGATCGTTGCCGTAGTAGTATCCTCCAACTGCTTCTTCGGGTCTTGTAATTTATCTTGCAACAGCATAATCGTGTGTCGAAGCCTCTTTCTCGTCTCGACACTCCAATCCTGTCTTTTCACCAAGTCTTGAAATGCGCTGACCATGAAACAGATGCAGTGTAAGTAGGCGGGATCTTCGAGGAGCCAGTGGAACCAGCATGTTTTTTGACGGTCGGAGTCGAAGCACCATTCTGCTGGGTAGAGTGTTTCTTTTATGGTTGTTAGGACTATAAATATTAGCAGAGATTATTAGAGGGGAGGGAGAGAAGTACATTTGTAGATAAGGTGCCGTGAGTTCTTATCCAGGGGCGTAGCAAATGTGAAGAGATCTAGATCAGGAGGTGGTTTCATGAGATGGATTAGAAGAGAGGGTGATTGAACCCAAGCTCTGTCTCTGGAGTGTGTATGGCCGACGGTCCATAGGGAGTCATCTTTGATGGTCGTTACTGCCAACGGCACTGGACGATGGATTTCTTCCACATCATCTTGGCTGGAGTCGGGAGATATACTGTCACTTGGTGGTTGTCTAGGTGGGCTTTTCTTGGTGTTCTTGCCGCGCATTACATGGCTACGGATGAACTTGCGAGTTTCGGGTGCAGGTTTTCCTACTGGACCTGAAGATACAAACTCGAACTTTTTAGCTAAGCTTTAGTTAGTAATCCCCATCATAGATGCATAGTGTAGAACTCACGACCCTGACGAGGTCCCCTACGAGCTCGCGGCTTCGGCTTCGGGTCAACGAGCGCAGGTTGCGCAAAGAATGGTTCTAACATAGCGTCGGACTTTGGATTCCCGTCTATTTTTCGCAAAATACCGTATTCTTCACGAAAGATGATGAGTGAAAGATGAGATTATTTACCCTTTACGGATATCAATCCCTCGTTATCAGTGACAGTCAGCCAAGACATGATTGTTTTCCTATTCAGGTTAGAGTCAAGGGTATCATGGGGATAAGCACTAATGCCGATCTCCTCCATGTTGACAGAATCACTATGCCTGTTAAACGGTGTGTAATGTTTGGTGCTTTATTCTTTCGTTGAGATTGGTTTCCACTTAGGGACAAGCGTTCTTTGGTTGAGTTAAAGTATCCTGGTTGGCTCGGGTTTAAAGGGTTATCCGAAAATGCGCTTATAATTGATCCATGACGATGTTGTGATCAATAACCTCATTCAATTGTTTTCCTATTTGGGTCGTAGATAGCTTAATTCCGTGACTTATATCGGTTGTGAAAGATATAAAGAGTTCTTCTCCTCATCGTTAAGATATTTAGAACACATCAATGCAATCATCACTTCTTACAACCAATATACAATACTCAACACCACACTTCAACATTTCCAAGACCATCATGGCTCCCAAATCTCTTGACCTCGTCGCAGACGACTACCACTTCCTATCATCCCAGTTCACAAAGCCCATCGTTCTCCCATCACTTGACCTCTCCTCAAGCACCATCATAATCACCGGCGCAAATACAGGCATCGGCTACACAACCGCCCAAAAGCTCCTCTCTCTCAACCTCAAGCGTCTCATCATCGCAGTACGATCGCTCTCAAAAGGTGAATCCGCTGCATCTTCCCTGCGGTCTCAATATCCCAAATCTGAAATCCTCGTTTGGGAAGTCGACATGCTTTCATACAAAAGCGTGCAGTCTTTCGCGGAAAAGTGCAAGACCTTGGATCGTATTGATCTTGCAATTTTGAACGCTGGAGCACAGTTTACGAGATTTGAACTTGGACCTGAGGGCCACGAGAGTTCATTTCAGATCAATTATCTTTCGACGATTCTGCTAGCTACGCTTTTGTTGCCTACGCTTAAAGAAAAGGCGCCGAGTGGTCAAGCTGGTCGTTTGACCATCGTCAATTCAGGAACGTCCCTTATGGCCGAATTTCCCAACGCCAACGATGACGAGGTCCTAGCATTCTACGATGACAAGAAGCATTTCTCAGAGGGGTTGAATCCCATGCCTTCATACGCCAAACACAAAGCCCTCGCTCATTTCTGGATCTACAAGCTCTACGAACGTCTTTCTCCCAAAGATGTGATCGTCAATCTCGTTGATCCAGGTTTAGGTAGAAATACAGGTCTTCAACAGCAGGGGAATGTTGCAGTTCAGTATGTCGCTGCTGTTATGAAGTGGTTTGTTGCGAGGAGTTTGGAACAAGGTGCGGATACGCTTGTTCAAGCTGGTTTGGTTCTGGGGGAGGAGAGTCATGGATCATACATTATGGATTGGAGGATTCATCAGTGAGTATTGCCCTTTCTTTTGTGCTTGGAGAGATTGATGCTAATGAGGAATGCAGTTTTACCAAGTTCCTGCATACGAAGGAGGGACAGGCTTTTGCTGGGAAGGTTTGGGATGAGACGTATGAGGAGCTTCCTGTTGATGTTGATGGGATTTTGAAGGCTTTGTAGGTGGTGGTGCTAATGGTAACTGTCTTTTGATGAAGGTGTCAGGCGCATGGGTTGTGTTTTAAATAGGTTCGTATGGATTAGTATGGTTGATAGACTATAGAATAATGCTTCATGTTTTATCCGATATGCCTGTCCACTTGTGCTGGTTTGGTTCATTTGCGATGGTGGATTAGACGTGCTGCGAGGAAAGTCGACATGGATACAGTATCGCCACTTCTCCAGTACAGCCGTTATGGTTAACTGCTAAACGTTTTAACATCCCAAACTAGACCTTATTTCCACGTGCTTGTTTGTCATTTTAACTTTAACAAGACCTCAAATCTTGAAAGTGTATAGTATTCAACATGTTGTGATGTCGAATTAAAGACTCAACATACAGAGCTAGCCACCCTATACCATTTCACCCATACCAGGGCTCGGTGCCGTAACGGTGCCGTAATCTTCCAAAATCCCAGCGAACCAACGAAGAACAAAACAGTGCCGAACAAACTAACGCCCAGCTAGATCTACAGCAAGGTCTCGGCTCATAATTGCCAAGCTGCCAATTCATGGCAGACTGCCGTGACAAGGCCGTAGTAGCACAAGCTGACAGGGCATCTCCTGCTCAATACGACGCTGCAGAACCTAAGATACGAGCAACAACCCTACGTGGAAGTCGCGAACAACATGGCGTGAATAGTTACAAACACGAATTGAAAGAATTCACTTTCAGTTGTGCCGACAGCCGTATCGTTGCATGTTGATCAACAAAGTCCGGGGTAGCCAATAAGAGGTACAGCACATGTTTCGTCAATGTTACAAAAGTGGAAGCAAGAAGCCCGGGTAATCGGCCTTGGACATTTTGTATGTACACTGTCAGAGTGCAGCTCACTGTAGGTTTTGAGAACGCCGAGACGTGAATAGGCCGGTAGCCGTGCCGTCACTTCCGAGGACGGTACGTACCGCATATACCACGGGGAGTTTCTGTCGAAGCTGATATACATGAGAGGGGATATCCGTGATATTTATATTTAATTGTTATTGAGGTTAATAAGGTTAGGCAATATTTATGGTCTCTGACTTGAGTAGTTTATGGGAGATTGATTCGGGGAGTCTGGAGATGGGGGATATCCGCTGTGGTGGTTGTTACGGTTCTCACCATCAGGGTAAAAGAACAAGTGACTAAAGACACTATTAGGAACAGAATAAGCCAGGCACTTCATACCAATGTGTCCATGCATCTAGACTACTTTATTTCAGCTACCTACTCCTCATAGGTCTACCATTCCATCACCCAGTAGTCTACTCCATGGCGCCAAGACATGGAGAAGGGGACCACCTAACTCCCACGAGCCAAGGGGTTGTAGCACTGTCCCAGTGACTGATTCCTTTCGCCTCATTCGCAGCTGCTGCCAAGTTTATAGAACCAGAAATTGAGCAGATATTGACGACTGACAAGTACAGTGGTCTTTTCAAGCTACTAGAATCCAAGATCCAAGCTTAATTTACAGTGTTTGACCTCTAAAGTTTCTACTGTAGGTGTCTGTTCCTAATTGACGCGTAGTACGGGCTCCTACTATATACCGTATAGACTCTACCTTCTCCCGCGGCACCAAATCTGCCGTCTTTGCCGTTGGGTTGCTTGCTTTTGGACTACGGCTACCTAGTTCCGAGCCCGAGCCTTTCCCCCCAAAGCCCCCCAGGTCTTCTCCGCCCAATCATAAATGCCATATGTATCCACAGAAAATCCTGTGTTGTACCAAAAGGGCCCGCCACTCACTGTGAGAGTTAGTTACCTACAGTACAGATTCAGTTGAAAGTGCAGCGCATCCATTCTTACCCGTCATTTCTCTCGTCTCATCCTTTCCTTTCCTTCCTTGCCTTGCCTCGACTCCAACTTGCCGGATTCCGATCCTCTTTTTCTCCTCTCCTCCCCAGATCTTCGTCAACTTCACTGGGCATTTATCGCGACACATAACTCGGGACAAGAGCAATTCACTTCTTCGACGACTGCGCCACGCGTTTCTCAATACAGTGCACTCTGTACAACCCGATTTCTGTCTAGACTCGACTCGATTTGTCCCGACCACTCAATCAATACCTGCTTTTCTTTTTTACCACTCACACGCACACCCGGTGGTAACTCGACACAGACTCAATCGACCGGCTTCCTCCGTCTCGTCTCTTTCTCTACTACCTTGCTTTTCTCGCGCTCTTGTTTCTTGTCATCGCACCACCACGACAACTTCGATTCCGATTGACACGATCCAAATTACTGCATCAACATCTGTCGCTTGATCATCGCTAGCGCCTCATTAATTACCCCAGCGCGCAATCACAGAAAGAGCGACTTCAAGTCGAGGAATCTGACGGATACTGAAACTGGAGGAATAGCACGTTATACCGCCTAAAGAGGCCCCTGGCCATGGCCGACAACGAGAAGAGGGTTTCCGTAACCGGGGCTCAAGAGATTCCTCTTGATCCGCTGCCCCCGAGTCAACTTCCCATCGCTGGCGATTCGGCTTCCGAGTATGACGAGGTGAGTTGCACTGCGTTGCGCTACTTTGGATACTCTGGATCAATTACTGACACACAGGTAGTCCTTCTCCTACGATCAGGATGACATGCGCGATTACCACACCACCGAGCAAGACCTTCACGTCACCGAAGATGACCTACTCGAAGCTCGCGAACTGGCTTCCAAATACACCCTCGAAGATGTGCGACACATAATGGCTCGCGTTTATCGCATCCACGAAAAGGATCCCAATTTCCCGCTCACGGTCATCCAAAAGATTAAAGCTTTCCTCGAGAACGATGAATTATTTACGAACCCCGAGAAACACGAGAATCTGGTGCAGGAGATGAAGTTGGAGGCCGCCCTGATTACAAACAACAGCCCCTACGCCGAAGTTCGTGCTGTCGTGGAAAACAAGGATGACACGTCGATTCCTAGCTCGACTATTCGAAGTTGGGCTATCGGATTGATATTTTCTATGCTGCTGGCTTTTACCAACCAGCTTTTTGATATTCGACAGCCTGCTATTCGAATCATGGCCAATGTCGCTCAGTTGCTTTCATATCCAATTGGCAAAGGTTGCGAAAGATGGTTGCCCGATTATGGCATTACTCTCTTTGGAGTGCGCCACTCTCTCAACCCGGGTCCCTTCTCCAAGAAGGAGCATATGCTTATCACCATCATGGCCAACGTTGCGTACAACACTCCGTACACCAACTTGATCATCTGGGTTCAGTACCTCCCTCAGTACTTTAACCAGCCATATGCCTCCCACTTCGCCTACCAGATTCTGATCGCGCTGAGCACCAACTTTATCGGATACGGAATGGCCGGTGTCTGCCGTCGCTTCCTCGTTTATCCCTCGTACTGCGTTTGGCCAGCATCTCTCGTCACCATTGCGCTCAACTCTGCTTTCCACACAGACAACAACTCCCCTGTCCAAGGACCCTTTGCCAAGATCTGGCGCGTCTCCCGCATCAAGTTCTTCTACATCATGTTCGGCGCCATGTTTGTCTGGTTCTGGTTCCCCAACTACATCTGGACTTCGCTTTCCAACTTTAGCTGGATGTCCTGGATTGACCCTTACAACCGTGATCTCAACACCATTACTGGTTTTAATAATGGTCTTGGCATCAATCCCTTTCCTACCTGGGATTGGAACGTTCTTCTGTGGGACTCTGCCGATCCTCTCATGGTTCCATTCTTCAGCACATTTAACCGATTCGTCGGCGCTTTCATCTCCATGTGGGTTGTTCTTGGACTCTGGTACTCCAACATTTACAACACTGGATATCTGCCTATTAACAGCAACCGTGTTTATGATCGCTGGGGCCAGCTTTACAATGTTACGCGAGCTGTTGATGAGCGTGGTCTTTTCGATGCTGCCAAGTATGAGGACTACTCTCCTCCCTTCCTTGGCGCTGGCAACGTTGTCATCTACATTTTCTTCTTCGGTATCTATACCTCGACTCTCACCTACGCCCTTCTTTTCCATCGTCGCGAGATTGTCACTGGTTTCAAGGGTCTGTTCAACAGCATGCGAAAGAAGTCAAAGCGAGCAGAGGAAGTTCACGATCTTGACGTCCACACCCGTCTCATGAAGGCATACCGCGAAGTTCCTGAGTGGTGGTACATGGTCTGTCTCGCCTTTGCCATCGCATTTGGTGTTTCCGGTATCGCTGGTTGGGACACTCACACCTCTCCTGGAGTCATCTTCTACGGTCTTGCTCTTTGTCTAGTGTTTGTCATTCCTGTTGGAATCATCAAGGCCATGACCGGTATTGAAGTCACTCTTACTGTTCTTGCTGAGTTCATCGGAGGATCCTTCGTTGAAGGTAATGCGTTGGCTATGAACTACTTCAAATCTTTCGGCTACGTCACTTGTGCTCACGCAGTAATGTTCTCCAACGATCTCAAACTCGCTCACTACGTCAAGATTCCTCCCCGACATACCTTCTTCGCCCAAATCATCGCCACATTCATCAGCACATTCGTCTGCGTCGGCGTCCTCAACTTCCAAATGACTCAAATCCCCGGCGTCTGCACCGAAGATGCACGCTGGAAGATGTCCTGTCCCAGCGTCAACACCTTCTTCACTGCGTCTGTCCTCTGGGGTACTGTTGGACCCAGCAAGATCTTTGGCAAGAACGGTCTTTATACCGAGGTTCTCATCGGTTTCCCTCTGGGTGTGGTTGTCGTGCTTGCTATCTGGGGTATTAACAAGAAGTTTCCTCACTGGACTTGGACGCGACAGGTTCATCCTGTTGCGATTATGTATGGTGGTATTGTGTGGGCGCCGTATAATATGTCGTACGTCTGGCCTTCTGTGCCTATTGCGTACTTTTCTTGGATTTATCTCAAGTCGAGATACCTTGGCTTGTGGTCTAAGGTAAGCTGCCCCCATTCACCCCCATTATCCATCAATCCTCTGCCCCATATCACCCGACATCAATTTATCCACCAATCCACACTCTTCCATCACACCAATCCACATTCGTTGAGGCGTATACTAACATTTACAGTACAACTTTGTGCTCTCAGCAGCTTGGTCCTGTGGCATCGCTATAGCAGGAATCATCATCTTTTTCTCCCTTCAATTGGAGGGAACGGAATTCAAGTGGTGGGGTAACACGGTTGGTTACGTGGGATGTGAAGATGATGCTTGTCCTCTTCAGCCTTTGGAGGGAAGTGATTACTTTGGTCCCCGTGTTGGCGAGTTTCATTAGTCCTCACCGTGTTATCTTTCACCTTTGAGCTTACGATATGATGATTTGGCTGGCGCAATGTTACTGGGTAAAATGTTTTGAGCGTGCGTTTGTATTGGGAGTTCCTATTGGGACTCGAATCTGGAAATGGAAGACTTTTATATATACCCCAATTGCATTGACATAGAAGATGTCTGGACAGATATTGTATAAATATTGTTGAAGTCAACGGTTGCGATTTAGAGCGGTTGTGAGTTTGGGGGTTTGCCTGTTATTTGGCATGCTGCATTTTTGGATCACGATGAGATTGATATCGGCATTGCAATTGAAGGGTATCTTTTCTTCATTATACTATAGCTAAGAAATAAGACATGATATCATAATCCATAAGGGTAACAAAATATATGGGAGGATAAAGTGAGTGTGTGATCATTTGCGGCTGAGTGGTGATGACCCTCTTCGCTCAAACATACTTCCCCATGTAGAAACTCGCCTTTTGTCCACCGTAGGGCTAAAAGCAATTGAGTCGGGAGTCCTTCTTGATGAACCGCCACTACTTCTTCGATCAAGCTGCTCAGATCCCGGTGCACTACCTCGTCTGTCGAGATATTCAGGTCCACTACGTCGATCAACAGGCCCAGCATCTAGTTCCACCAAATGATGGCTTATACTCTCAGGTGTATCAGACGATCCAATCTCCGGAATGACAATCGTGGGGATGGGGGAGGGCATATCCTCTGGGATTGTTTCCGACTGTTTGCTTCGCGACCATGTATTCTTCAAACTCAACATACTATTCCTGTTTTTAAAGCTGCGTAGACTAGCCCTCAGAGTTGACTGTTTTGGTGGCGGCAGGAATTCGAGGATGGGTTTGAGAGGAATGGTGTTCGAGATCAAGTCCAATTGGGCATTCATGCTTGGATGCGCAAGAATGTCTTCCACACTCAGATTGGTAGAGAATACACTGTTCATCTCAGCCGTGAGAGCATGTGCTGGAAGAAGAGTCTGCGTAAGTGCGTAGAACGGCATACTCGGTAACTTTTCCGCAGGAATTGAAGGACTAGGAACAATGACTTTGTTCCAAATACCAACAATAGACTCCTGTACTTCTCTGCGCTGTGTAGCGTCCATTTCAACAGAGGTCGCAAAGACGTCCTTTGAAGGAAACGGAATGATGCAATCCGAACGAGATATTTCTTCAGAAGATTGAATCATGGGTTGATGGATTGTGTCGGGGTGTGTAACTGTTTCCCAAGCTGCGATGAGAAGACTTAGACAATCTTGTACGAATGAATGTTCAACCCTTGCTTCTGAGAATTTAATCTCGAGGGTTATGTTGTCGGTAGAGGTTGGTGTTGAACGGATGAAGAGATCTGGAAAGTCCTTTGTCCATGATTCTATCAGTCGATATGTAAATGTTGCGCCGTGGATGTTCATGGTTGATGTGCCATCTAGGGAGTTGGGCTCGTAGTGCTGCACGACTGTGCTGAAGGTAGTACAGGAGCGCCAGGGTGTGCATTTTGTAACGAGGTCTTGAATACCAATGTTCGAATAAGCATCGTGACTTTGGCGTTGCAAGTGTATGCAGTTCATCAGATCGAGTGGTGTACTATGCTTTGAAGGAAACTGAACCCGTACAGGGAGTGTGTTGCTCGAAGGTCCGATTGGAGAGGTATGTTGGATTACTTCCCCGAAGAGAACATCGTGTGTACTCGAGATTGTAGAAAGAACAGTAGCCCAAGCTGCTTTTAAAGCAATGTCTGGTGTCATCCCGTATGCTGCTAAATGACCCAGCGAAACAGTCTGTTTGAGGGTTCGTATTTCGGAGACTGAAGCTGGAGGCGTTGGTCGTGTTGACGAGAGGATTTTGGTCATTTTTGCATTGTCGAGTTGGACGTTCCAGTATTCTAGGCCTTCTTGATAAGAACTCTTCGAAGCACGAATATAGTCCAAGTAAGAAGACCCGGGCTCGTGGGCATCGCCGTCGTAGAGCGATGCAAGATCGTGGATGAGGAGATGGGCGGAGGCTTCATCGATTTGAGTCTTGCTGAGACGAATGACCAAAGATCCTTGTGTATCACCATTCAAGAAGGTGAATTTCGTAACGCAAACGCCCATGTCAAATGCTAAGTTCTGATTCTCCCGTACAACGTTCTGCGTAGCATCATCCAACGCACCAGCAGGACAAGAAATATTCAGAAATGGAGGCGATGTAGAAGCACAGTGAACTTGATAAACCTTATGCCCCCTCGCTACAAAAGCGATATTAAGAATAGCATGCATTTTGGATAAATTCTTGCAAGCGTTTTCTAAACGGGTTGGGTCGACGGGGCCGTTGAAGCGGAGGGCTATGTTGAGGATGTCTGCGCGGGTTTTGTACATGCTGAGTTCGAGGGCGTGGATTTGTTGGTGGGATGCTTCTGCGAAGTCGAGGACGTCTGGGGATGAGCAGTGGAGAGCGGGTGATATGATGTTCTTGACGAAAGACATGTCGAGATTTTTGGCGGGACGGGTTTTGATCTTTGTTGGTTTGTGAGAGCGGCATAACTCTGTGAGGGATGCTTCACTCAGCAGATCTGTTAATGACAAAGAAACACCGTCTTTTCGACACGCCACAACGAGTTTGGCTGCGAGATGTTTGTTTCCTCCTAACGAAAAGAATGTACTTGACCCTTTGATTGCGCTGATGGAGATGTTGAGAACATCTGCCCAATATTCCCTCATCGCTTCTTCAGGGCCAGTAAGAGGAAGGGGTTTCTGAGCGAGGATAACCCTGGGATTTGAAGCGTGCGACATATGAAGAATGTCATGCGTAGAAAAGTCAGATATCATGCGTTGCAGTTTTCTCCGGTTCACTTTGAGAGATGTTGACATGGGAAAGGCCTTGATAGGAATGAAAAGAGAAGGTATAGCATATTGAGGAAGACGATCTCTAGGATTCATATTCTCAAGAGCCGTTTCAAACATTTTCTTAGCGAGATACGTCTTTTCTTTCGTCTCAGCGCTTAAATTGTGAAGAGACTCACATCCCATTTCTAGGAATGCAGCGAGTAAAGGTCCTGAATCTTGTGTAGTCACGGAATCAACGACGCAGTCAAAGCCGAGGCTTCGGCGGAGTACTTGTTCGACTTGTGCAACGTCGACGTTTGAGCCGCAGACTTTGACTTCGTCTCGTACACTGGAGAGGAATTGAACGTTTCCGGAAGATAAGTAGCGGACGCGATGACCTGTTTTCAAGTATCGTGGTTTGGAGGGGGATGTTGGATCAGGTGCTATAAGTGGTTTGTCGAGTGCGAAACGATGGGGTGTTATGAGAGGAGCATCAATAGCGAGCTCGCCGATTGTGCCGCTGGGCATGAGTTTTCTAGGATTATCAGGATTCAAAATCCAGAATCTGCCTGTTATCGGCTGTGGGATGATGCTCAAATCACCATGCTTGGTAACTTCTGTCACAGAAATACCAAGGGGACAAATATCAGGTGCACCGTACGCAACAAGAACATCATGGTCTTCAACCCAAGGACCATACGTATCCTCATCCAACCTCCTCGTTCGAAAACATAATGTCTTGAGGCTAGGAACGGCATCGGGGTTTATCTTGCGGGCGAGAACGCTGGTCATGTATGACCATGTTACGTCCATGCGGGCAATTGCACCAGCTATATCGTGGGCTCTGTCGTGAGGATGAGGAATGCAGACACAGCCGCCGTGGGTAAGAGTTCCTAGGATTTCGACGAGGGAGATGTCGACGTTGAAGGCTGAGAGTTGGAGAACGCGAGATTCGGATGTGAGTTTGAAGGGTGTACTTTGGGCGATGAAAGTAGAAAGTAAAGAAGCGTGACTGAAGAATATACTTCTTGACTTCTTTGGTGTGACAAAGATACACGCTGCATGATCAGGCGTAGCATCCTGTCCAATTCTCGCAACGTACGGCGTAAGCATAGTAAAGAAAGTATCGTTAATAATAACCAGATTGATCGCAAGGGTACTCAAATCCCTATAAGCACTCTCCGTAGCCAACACAACATGGGGAGTGAGATAGTCAATCGTACTCTTCACACTCGCAGGATCCTGAGCATCCAATGGTACAAACGCTGCACCAGCTGAAAGAACAGCCAGTATCATCACAGGAGCCCAATGGTTCTTTTCTAACACGCAGGGAACAACCATACCTGGCCCAACGCCTATGTTAACGAGATATTGTTTGAGGCGTTGGACGAGGGTTGTGAGTTGGAGGTATGTTATGTCGCCATCCCAGGAACATACTGCGGCTGCATTTGGACGGGTGAAACTGTGTTGAAGAATTACTTCGTGTAGACAGGCGGTTATTTGGGGTTGGGATGTGTTCCAGTTTTGGATGAGGGTTGAGTAAGCTTCTTCTGTGAGAAGATCTGTTTCGGAGATGAGTTTGTCTGGTGTGCTTAAGATGTGGGATAGTGCTGCTTGGAAGCAAGACATCACACTACCAGCTTGACTCTCATCGAGATAAGCCGTCAAGTCTCCCCTGAGCATCTCATCCACGAACATGAGCGTAAGACTAACATCGCAATCCGTCTTTCTCCCAGCCGTGACTAAGCTAGGCGTAAGTTCATCACCCACATCCAACTTTGAAGGGGTTTGGTAGTAAAGACAAGTGTTGAAAAGTGTCTTTTCTCTTAGTCCTAGCGCATGACTGACTTCGGAGAGAGTGATGTTATCGTGCTTGCTTGCATTGGTGAATGCTTCGCTGATAAGAGATAAGCATTCTCTTAATGGTTGTGCGGGAGGAAGATCTGCGAAACAGGGAAGTAATGTTGCGAAACTTCCCACAAGAGATTCAATACCGCAGAGAAGGGATTCATCGCGGCCGTTGAATTGATAGCCGAAGCCTACACTCTCTTTACCTACAAACGCTCTAAGAACAAGAGCCCAGGATAGTTGGAACACAGCTTCTGGCTCAACAGAGTTCTCTTCACAGAAGTTTTCGAGCTGAGAGTGTGAGATGGAAAAGTCGAATGATGTAGAACAGGACTGAGGAGATAGTTTGGGAAAGAGACATGGTTTTGCGGATGAGAGACCTGTTTTCCATACTTCGAGAGTGTAGGCTGTGTCGATGGAGAGTATTTGGTGCAGATATGTGTTTTGAAGAGTTGATGTGTCGGTCGGATTTTGGGAGGAGAAGACGCGTGTTAGTTCTGCTATCAAGAGATTAAGACTCGGTAACTGCAACCATTAGCATATGAGAGTAAGATAGTGAAGGGGGAACGTACGTCGCAGAGTGCTTGACTAGCATCGAGTCTAACAACCATTCTTCCAGGGTTATAACACACCGCCAACCGATGTTTAACATCTCCAATCAATGCAGGTAACGTCCTAACAGCCTCATCCGAATTCTCTGTTTCAATAAAAAGAATAGTCGGCGAGACTTTCTTAAGAACAGCCTGATCAAACAACCCCTCTCTACTAACAGCATCAATAAACACACTCCGTAAAGCAGGAGTATTCGCTACGATAGTTTCCCACGCTTCACATAACCGTGTTGTATCAACCGGCAATTGCAGCGCAGTCATTTCGTACACGACGTGATTGTAGAAAGACTCTGGATGGATAGACTGTGCGATGAGGATTTCTTGCTGGGAGGGCGTTGTGGGTAGGATTGTTTGGATGGCTGTTCGTTGGTCTGGGGAGAGACGGGTTAGGGATGCGTAGGATGTTTGGATGAGGGGGATGTCGGAGAGTGTGAGTTGTGCTTCGCAGTTTTGTAACTGTGTGATAGCTGAGTGAGCGTGAGTCTCGAAACAAGTGATCCAAGATTGGATCTTTTCTTGATGGCGACATGTGCTTGGGTAGACAACATCAATCCTATCCACGCCAGCCTCAACCTCAAACAAGGCAATCCTTTTGATCTCCGAACTTGCATTGCTCTCAAGAGGCGTAACAGGTTGCAGCAACCCATTTTGTCGCTGCAGCGTCTCGGTTGTCTTGAAGATAACCTCCAGCGGTAGATTCTCTGCTGCGCTTTCCAACGTCGCAAACTCAGCCGTAAAGAACGGAATGCCAGATCTTGGAATTGTTCGTCGTGTATCTTTGATCAAAGTAATGACGTGAATCAGATCCATCTCTGAATCAATCTCGACTCCAATCGGACATAGTGAAGCGAACCATCCCGCTGTTTCGGCAATGTTGAAATCGTCGTCCAAGTCTCGGCCATTCTCCTTCTTCCATAACGTGGGTAGGGTTCTCTCTGGAAAGATCTGAGTGAATGACAGTAGCAGTGCAGCTAGAAAGACATCTGACGCATCAGTCCTCAAAACCTGCTGGGCGGACGTTTCTAGGGAAGCTGCTTCCTCGGGTGAGAGTTCAAACGACACCCTCCTCGAATTCCCAAAAGTGTTGTCAGTCTGTGTGAGATTCCAGTACTCCAAATCCGCACAGTAAACTTCAAAAGGCAATGTCGGCTTAAACAACCTCTGATCCATATGTCGACTCTGCTTTCTGGTCCAATACTTGAAGCTCACACTCGCCTCCGACAAAAGCGTTCCCTTCTGGAGCAACTCATCCAGATCGTCAATAACAAGTTTCCAACTCACATCGTCCAGCGCTAGATGGTGCGCTGCGAGGTAGAGTTTGTTGTGGATGTGCATTGCTGCAAAGGTCGGTCCTTCGATGGTGATGCTGGAATGTAGGTCGTGTATGAGTGAAGGGATTTCTTCGTCGGATACATCGACGTGATGTGTAAGATGATAAGAATTTGCCGATTTGGGATAAATGCATTGTTCCCATGATGAGTCCTTTTGGCGAAAGCGCACGCGGAGCATGTCGTGTCTTGAGACGATTGCTTCGATGGCAGCGTCGATATCCAGCGGTTCTGCACTATGGACATTGAGAACCACATTCTTCGTCCAAGCACCCTTCCCATCATCAAGTCCTTGGAACAGGAGGTTCTGCATAGGCGAAAGTTCAAAACCCTCCAACTCATCCATCTTAACATCCAATCGACTCCTCCGTCTCACAACCCTCTCTCTTCGTGCCGGAATTTGAAGTTTCATGACCTCCTTGTAAGTTTCCGAATCCATATTCTGCACCCATGTTTGCAGGGCCCTTTTGTCGTTAAGATCGTGACAAACAGGAATAATAATTTGAGCAGAACATTCCATGCGCAGGAGTGAAATCTGAGCCTGGGTCGTCTCGGTAGATAAGATGTTTGTGTCTGGCGAATGGCCGATCTTAATAAGAGCTACAGTTTGACCGTCGAATGGACCTGCCATGGGGACGAGAACAAGGGGAGGAAATGACTGTAAGCTGGATAAATTAGACTCCACCGCTTCCCCTGCAGCCCTACCGCTTTGTCTTTCTCCCTGCGTGTAAGCAGCATCTCCCAACTGAAAGTGTTCCGAATCAGAAGAAGAAAAGCTTAAGCCTCTGTTTGTTTCCAGAGTACTTGTAGAAGAGAAACTGTTTCTTTCTTGAGAAGAAAGTGTATCTTGAGAAGAAACACTTAGTCGCGGTGTAACTCTTGTTTGTAATTCCGCTAGCGTTGGACAATCCAGAATATCCTTCCCACTAACGTCAAGACCTTGTTCTTTACAAGCAATGCATACTTGTTCGGCTGATATTTCGTCGCCGCCTAGGTCGGAGAAGGAGTCGAACAACAAAATGTCGGAGAGGGATATGGAGAGGGTTGATGCGATTGCTTGGATGAGGTGGTCTTGGTCTGGCATTTTGACGATTTGACGCTATTGATGCTGTAAGTTTAGCGGTTGATGGTGCTATTGCTGCTATTGCATGCTGTATAATTAACTGAGATACAAGAACAATAATTCATCAATGTATCAGACTCAACCAAAGTCCCATTCAACGACCATGAATCCTTTTTAACAACCCATCATTAATGACATCTCCTTGCATCAATCCTTCTTCTCTTATCCTCTCCATCTTTAAATCTTGAATCCTGGCACACAGCCCGTCAACCCCTCCACACCCAATGACAGTTGTCTCTGGTACAAGGTACCCCAGAAAGCGCTTAGGTGTCCCACGGTTCGAGGTACCGGTGACTGTTGAACACAGCGAATAGACTGCCTCCATCAATCAACAATGACGCGCTGGGGTAGAATATGCGTGTTTTCCTGTTTTGTTTCATCTTGGCTTTTGAATCGTGATCTACTATTGTCTTCGGATCATGATCTCGGTATTCTGACTAAACTGCCAGAGAACAATAGCATTAATTCATCAGATAATCTCTGTGGCTTAACAATTCTGAGTTTTTAACCGACAAGGTAAACCTGAAACAAATAAATATAGCTTCGAGGCTTGTTCGTACAGCCACAGCCGAATACCCCAGTTGATATCTGAATCCCAGCGTGTCAAAGACAACGACAGTACAGGGTTGACCCCTTTACCGGTACAATTGTTTCCGCTGCCCCGTAGCGGTGGGAAAGCTCCTTGCGTTTAACTGTCCATTGTGAGTTAAGCGCGTCTTACTCAGTGTTCACCACTCTGTCTCTAAGCGATGCCAACACAGCGACCTCACAATGCAGTGTTTTCTTTTTGTTAGACAAGTCAGACATCCTGTGAATCCAGGTCTCAATTGAATTAGCCAGTCATTTCCATTGATACTAAGTCAAACCACCATCAATACAATAAGTACTTTCTCAACACCATCGCTGCATCCATCACCACTTCACAAACATATGATCGTGCAGTACGCCTCACAATAACCTATAGCACAAGCTATAGCAGAATGCCCCATAGCGGCTGCGTCCTTGGCACCGGAGAAAAACACAGCTCAGGCACAGCACTTATCCGAGATTACACTTCAGTCAACTAAAATAAACCCCTGCGTCAAACTCCTTGCTTAAGGACTCACCACTCAAGCCCAAGCCCATCACAACTCTAGACTCATAGACCATAAGAAAGAATAGCATCGGTAGATAGTAAACATCTGCATAGAACAATAAGATACTCGAATATTACCAAGCTTCAGCAATGGTCACATCCACATCCGGCACCACGGGACGTCCCCTCGGCTACGGCTACAAGCGAAATAAGGCTATAAGCGAGATTACCTAGGCGCTTTTTCTCACTCGAGCCAAACTACGGCGCAGTAGTGCTCACTACTTGGCGTTGTACGAGTCAGGAAGAGAATCCTCTGTAGGAACTTCAGTAGCCATGACAAACATATCATGACAAAGCACATTAGCGATACATCCTTTCATGAGCCTATGCATAGAATATCTCATGAATCTAGATAGCCAATTGTAGATACTACATGATGTTCATCGTAGACACAGCACACATCAAGAACAAACTCGTCTTACATACCCCATATCGTACACCTCATTACCCATCATCTATCAAAAATCGCTTCTAACTCAAACAACAACCTCATCATCATCAGGATCCTCAATACTAGTTCTCCTCTTGGCCTCCTTAACCTCCACAGCTTCAGCTTTGTCCGTCTCAGCTTTACTCAATCCAAAAGGCCACAAACTCCTCGGTTGAGGTCTAACCACCCCATCTCCCTCCCCATCATCCTCCTTACCACCTATATCTTTACCTGTATTGGTAGTTTCAGGCATCTCAAAATCCCCAAACTCCTCCTCATCGTCAGATTCACCACCCTTGACATCCCTCCACCAAGCCCCCCTATCCTGCGGCTCATCATCAAAGTCCTCTTCCGTATCAGCGAATGGATCCGTGGGATTCTCCTCGTCGTCGTCGGATGTAGATTCTTGTTCTTTCTTTTGATGCATCGCTAGACGGGCTGCCAATTGGAGTCGTGCGCGGGAGGGGGGAATGTTCAGCGGTGGTGGGGGTGGAGGTGGTGGGGGAATCGAAGGGGGGTCCATTGAACCAGAGTTCAACGGGTCCGTGTAAGCTCGGAACTAGAAAGAGATCTCGTCAGTACGAGGCGCCCATGAGTGACAGACACTAGGAGATGTGAAGGTAAAAGGCGTCCGTGGCATCGAAAACATATCCCCGTTCCTTCGTAGACAAACACAATTCTATACAGATAGACCCTATACATGATAAATTTCCCTTTTACCCTTCCATCCACCCATATCTATCCCACAACGCCTGGTATATATGTCTTTTTTCAGTACCTCGCCAGCACCAACCTAGTGATCTCCTCAACATCAATGTCCTCGAGAGTCTCAAGATCTTCAAGTTGCGGAGTCTGCCAGTTTCGCGTCTCGCGTCTTGTCCTGGGACGATCAAGACTTCCCCAGTAAGCCGCTCCCGCCTAAGGGTGACCTTCTGGTTTTGAGTCCTGGTGATCCTCTGGCTTTGAGATGCCCTGACCTGCTGATGTTGAGACACCCTGACCCTCTGTTGAGATATCCTCAACCTGCTCCGCACTCTGCCTCTCTTCATCACCCCCCCTCACCCCATCCAAATCCATAGGAGATCCCCTCGTAACATCATCCTCAAAGTCCGGCGAGTCTGCCCGGAAAGGCTCTGGAGACCGCATAATCACATCCTCCAAAGTTTCCGTTATGCCAGGGAATCCGGGAATGCCTCGTTCCTCCCCATCTTCAGCGGAAGCACCACTCACCTCAGAATTGACGTCTTCCTCATCTCCGTCTCCATCTTCGTCCTCCTCGTCACTGCTGCTGCCGAAGCCAGACATTAATGTTCCAGCGCTGATGGTGAAAGGTCCGATGCCGTTTCCGCTGTCCTGGTTGAGCTCTATTCCTCCGTTCAGGCCAGCCTCGGCAAGTGCGTTAGACCCTCCACCTCCAGATCCGCCGCCCAGGCTGGATAGACCGACACCTCCCAATCCACTGCCGCCGCCCATAGCTCGGTTACCCATAGCCACCTCTGGACGCACGCCACCTAGAATGGCATTGTCTCGCTCTCGTGTCTCGGCGAGGGATCCCTCAACGTAGCTGATCCATTCCTGGCTCATAACCCGGTCAAGAACAACCTCCGAGAGGAGCTCCGGAGGATGACGTTCAGTGAACTTGACAACCTCTTCAGCGATAAGAGTGAGGTGACCCATGTAGCCCATGCGGGTCTTGGTCTTGGCCTGAGACTCATCACTGATCTTCTGGCCGTTGATGATGGCGCTTGTGACATCGGCAGTTTCGAACAGGGAGACAGCCAATGTGGGGTTGTAGCTGCGGTCCATTGGGCCGTTGAATACTTGCTGAACGATATCGTATACTACGTTGTGCAAGAAGTTGTTCCATGGATAAGTGAAGAAGAAGTTCTGTCAAGTTAGAAATGTCTCATAGAAGAATGGCTGACTTACAAGAATGGTGGGAACAACTCGATGCTCCACAAATTGGAGCTTGAGGAAGTCTCCGACAACAGGTTCCTCAGTTTGGGCAGGGGTCTGCTCTTCTGGCTTGGCCTCCTCAGTCTTGGTCTCAGCTGAAGCCTCCTCAGTCTTGGGGGCGTCCTTGGGGTCGTCCTTCTCAGGAACCTGGGGTGGTCGGTCGGCTCCAGACTCGGGTGCAGGAGGAGCAGAGAAGAGAGGAGCGGGTGTATCCTCAGGCTTAGGGGAGAGACCGCGAGGCTGAGCTTCATCACCCTCGGGGGCATCAGACTCAGTCTTGGTCTCAGGCTCAGAAGGAGCAGGAGTCAAAACGACTGACGAATCAGAGGTGTCCTCCTTGGTGTCCTCCTTAGGAGCATCCTCTTTCGAAGCCTCGGGCTTCTTCTCCTCAGCCTTCTCGTCGCTGGGCACCTCAGGTAGAGGCTTGTCGGTGTCGGGCTTGGCTGGCTCTGCAGTCTCCGTCTTGGCTTTTGTAGGCGACAAAGGCGCAACCATCAAGTCTGGCTCGTCAAATCGTGTCTCCTCTACCTTGGCGAGCTGCTGAGGAGGGCTGAGCGGCTCATCGACAAAGTCGTCCTCATCCTTGCCGGAGATTGGAGTTGTAGAAACAACGGGAATGTCATCCTCGGCCTTGACGAACTCGTGAGAAGTATCCTCGCTCATCTCCTTGCTTGGCTCAACCTCTTCGAAACCGTCGTCGTCAGCGTTAGTGACTTCGAGACGTCGCTTCTCCTCAGGTGCAGGAGTTCGCATGGTTAGGTCGTCGGCAGAGTGATCCTCCTCCTTAACGGGACCAAGCTTGCCCTCGTTACGAAGACGCTGTCGTTCGATGTCACGCTGAGCTGTGAGCTCCTCGGAACCTGGTTCGTTCAACAAGCCCATGTTACTGCAGTGCAGCAGCTCAGCCATAAGTTCGCATGTCTTAAAGCGATCAAAGCCAAGGGGCTCGAGCTTGACACCAAAGGTCGAGTCAATCTTGTCCTTCTTGGAGGGGACGTCCATGATCAGGCTCATGAACTTGGGGACGTTCTCGGCGAAGAGTCGGAGAAGGGTTCCCAGGTAGATGGGATCGCGGCTTGAGGGCGCAGCGGTGGACTCAGTGCCCATGTCGGGATCATAGTCGGAGTTGTTCTTTCGGATGACCTCGATAATGATACCGACACCAACAGTCAACGGATTACCGCCACCAAGCATGTAACTAATCAGCTGTTCAACGCATGGCTTTGAAACAAGTTGTCGGGTAAGTTCGTTCGGGCCGATGCATTGTTGCTCGTTTTGGGAGGCGTTGGCCGAAATGGTAATGATGGCTTTGATGAAGTCACCGGCGGCGGTTTGAACAACCCAGTTGTTCTCAGGACTAAGGCAGGAAAGGAGGCTCGGGATAATGTCTTTGGAGTATAGCCACTGTTATTGTTAGCTTAGATGCATTCGGCGTGAGTGGGGTGCGCACCTCGACCACACCCTGGCCACCTTCGTTACGGTCCAGGGCAATAATCTTGAGCAAAAGGTCCATGACCATGGGACACTCGACATGCTTGAGTAAATTGGGAACAGCATCAGGAAGAGTGGTCAAGAGTTCCATCATCTCCTCGGTCTTCTTCTCGAACAGAGATTCATTGACCTTTGTGAAGTAGCTCGCCTGGAGGGGATCGAGCGGGGCAGGGCGGGACAAGAAGTTCCAAAAATCGCGAATCAATTGTCGATTATCAGCGAGAGCCTCGTAGATTGACCAAGTATCAGAGCTGAGAATTTCGCAAGCTACAAAAGCGTAGCGATTGCGCTTCTTTTCTTGTTCTTCTTCCTCATCGTTGCCCGGGTCGGTGCTGCGGGATGATGCGCGCGGTCGCGAGAAGGAGAAGCGGTTCTTGGCCTTTGTTTCTTCGGTGGTGGACTCGGCGGGAGACTCGACGGTCTCGAGTTTGGGAGCGACTACATAATCGAGTAGATTGTCGAGAACCTTGTCGCTTCTGAGGTATTCGATGAGTTTCGAGTTGTGCTGCTTAAGCTCCTGGATCAGATCGCTCTCGTCGAGGAGTTCCTCGAGGGTGAAATCGGGTTTGTCGAGGATTGTGTCGATGGTGGAGATGTTGGCGTAACCGCCAAATCTCCAAAACATGTTGACTGAAAAGCCCTTTGGCGCAGTCGCAGTCTCTGTCGCTATCGCAGGACTGGAGCGTTTTTGGGAGGCGAAAAGGTGGAAGTTGGATTGATGGAAGTGGAGGAGTCGAGATGGATCATGTAATCAATCAGTTCAATCGGTCGAGTCCAGTCAGCGCAGCGGGTCGGCGGGCGCAGTGCAGTCAGTACAGAGTACAGAGTACCTTCCTCAGCAGACCCAAATCACCTCTTTCAATCAATTCTCAGCACAGCCAAGATGATGAATGAATATGAGGTAGAATAATGAAATACCGAGGTATAATGATTCGATGATGAAATGTTAATCAATCAGACTGTGACATTCCCAGAATGTCTTGCAGTCGCTGCCTTGATTTGAGGGTCACCCAAAGTGAGCATCAACAGGGTACAAATGTTGCGTCGCAATCACCGAGTCTTGCACAGAACAAAAGATAATTCTAAAAAAAGGGAATCCCCAACCAAAGAGAAGGAAGTTCAAATTCAAACAGTGATGTCAGAAATGTTTCTCACAGTAAATAATATAATCGGAGGACAAAGTCAAGTGAAGCATGGAAAGGCCAAAGCACGGGCGTCACAGTGAGCAGAGGGTGACTCGCTAGCGAGCGGCAGCGGCAGAGAGCGCCAACGAGAAAACAGAGCCAGCACCTCAGAAAAAAAGCAATGCAAGAAAAAGCTTGAAACTGAAAATGGTACGCACGCGACATTCAGAGTTTAATTTAGTTTGAGTTGGGCGTCAATTGCTATTCGCCCCTTCGCTGAACTTTACTGTCCAGCACTTTCATGGCGGCTGCAGCGCTTCTCAGATGGTGGGTAGCATTGACTCCCGTTACTTTTTAATCTGAGACAAGATATAACTTCAATTTAATTGATGGGCGTCTTGTTATTTTTGTTGTTGTTTTTGTCTCTTGCAGCGAGTGTTCTAGGTTCAGTAGTACCCATGTGCATATCACTCACATGCATGTGCCAAGATGCTGTGGAGAAGATACTTGAAACGGGAGATAGGGGCAAAGAGGATCTGTTCATTTACAGCTGCAGGACTGAACATGATCAGTTCAATACAGAGAGCATCAAGTGTTGAAGGTCACACAGATCCATACTTGTAGGGTTACTCTCCCAAGATAAAACCAATCGAGTCAATGTCTAGATCCCCCCCGGAACCGGCAATCTCATCACGGACCGCCTCTTTTCCTCTTTCATCATCCCAACCCTGGATTGCCACGTTGTCTGTGCTCACACCAAGCCATCAATTCATCACACCGAGTGGGCACTATCACTATAGCTTCGCCAGTGACCACAGTGACGGGAATTGTTATGAGTTGTCATAAGAGGCTAGATTATATGGATGAGACAGCCAAGAGACGTTGTTTTACTCACAGTAAGAACTGGAAGAGCTAGGTGGGTGTCAGAATAGTGGTCCTCAAAGGCAAAGCCTGCAGAAATAAAGCAGCCTGAATCCTAGTATAAGGTGACCAAATTATTTCGTCTCTTCTGCTCTCGGCGGTTGATTCTTTTGACACCCTGACGGAGAGCGTTCGCTATAGCTGGTTCGGTGACTCAATGTCGACTACCCTACATCTTCAGTCGACTAGCTCTGGACTCGTGAGAACAATCGTCAAGACATGACACTGATGAATATGATGAACTCACGTACTCATGTCTAACGTATGGACAACAGTAAAACAACAATTCTAAACGAGTGTATCTAACAAAACGAGTGTCCAATTCTCTCCACCCCATCCCAAACCCATACCACTACTCTCGATCACGATCAGCGAACCAAATCGTACTCTTCTTAGGAACACCTCCATTATACGCCAACAAATTCGGACTCCCAGCCCCAGCATTCCCAACCACATTCTTAGTAGCAAGGCTCTTAATCCGATCTTGCACACTCTTAACAGTCCTCAACCCCTCCTTGGCCCTCAAATACAGCGACAAGCCCGCAACATGCGGACAAGCCATGCTCGTACCGCTCAACGTCTCCGTCGCAGTATCGCTCGTGTACCACGTGCTCTTGATGCCCACGCCAGGTGCAAAGATATCCACAAAGGGGCCAAAGTTGGAGAAACTGGCCCTGTTGTTGTTTCTGTCGATGGCGCCGACTGTTGTTGCGTTGGGGGCCGAGGCGGGGGATGTGTCTTTTGCGTCGACGTTGGAGTTGCCGGCTGCGACTACTGTGTGGATGTTTTGGCGGTAGGCCATTTCGATGGCGAGGTTGAAGGCGTCGGATTTGCCGCCGCCGAGGGACATGCTGATTACGGATTGTTGGTTGCGGCCGGGGGTGTTAGTGATGTTGTTGACTGCCCAGTTGTATCCGTCAAGGACAATAGCAGTGGTTGACTGTCAATGTCAGCAGGGCCCATGATTTAAAGAGGGTGTTACTTACGCCGGCGTCATGGAAGACCTTGATTGCGATGAGCTGCGCTCTCTTGGATACACCGTATTCCTTTCCAGCGATGGTACCGGCGCAGTGTGTTCCATGGCCGTTGGCATCGACGAATGGAACGCCAGGATAAGCGTTGTAACCGTTAGAAGCTCGTCCCTGAAAGTCTTTGTGGCTCAATCTGATACCAGTATCGATGAGATAGGCAAACATGCCATTGCCAGCAGAGGCATCATAGAGATACTCCTTAGAACCGGTAGTGCGGTGCGAGATGGACGCAAGGCCCCATTCAGCATTGGGCTGGACAGCAGCCAACAGAACCTCTCTAACCGGCTCAACAGCAAGGACCTATCTCCATTAGTACGCCCCCAAAAACAACAGGGTTCAACTTACATCTGAACTCTCGTTGATCTTCTTGATAGTGCTCTTATCAAACTCACCACAATACCCCTTAAAGGTAGAGTTCCAAACCTTATCAACACCATCCTCTCCACGACGCTCCAAGCTCGCGGTATGGATATCGCCAACCCATTCAATATGCTGCTCGATTTCCTCCTCCTTTACTTTGGGCTTCAAGGTGACGATGTAGTTATCCTCGACGACCTCGCCAATGGTGAATTGGGCGAGGGTAGTCGAGGGGAGAAGAGCCAGGAGGAGAAGTTTAACGGAGAGCATCTTGTAAAGAACGATGAAGAAGAGGAATCTGATAAGGTAGAATGTGGAGGAGAATTCGCACCTTCTTATACATCTTGCTCTTGTTATTGGCCTTTTGTTCGGTTCTTCTTCATGGGGCGTTGGGAACCTTTCGCACCTCGATCAGTAATGTCCATCACTCGTCAATTTGTGCACCACTCTGCAACTCAATGTCTTGTGTTCAACTTGCACATTAATCTCCAGCTACGAAGATCGTGTCTAGCATTCTGAAACCCAGTTTTTTCTAGATGTCGTACCAGCTTCCCTTCATTGCTTCGAGGGGATATTAACAACGACGTGGCAATTGAGACAGACACGCTTAGGGACTCGCACAGGGTTCTTGGCTGTATATCAATTCAGGAGGAACGTTTGTTCTATCTCCTCGGGGACGGTTGAAGGAGGCTCTGTACGGGATCGTGAGTGGTCAAGAGGGGATTTGGAATAAGCCCCTTTTACCACAAGTCCCTATTCCTCACCGTGGAAACATACATATTATCTCGCCTCAGGGCACCAGAAGAACTGGCTACCAACAACCTCAAGGATGGGTATTTCAGTCACTTTATGCCAGTTTGCATCAGTAGTTAGGCTATTTTACGATACCCCTTTTTCTTAGAGGACAATTCTCTGTTGCCCAGTACCTGCTTGCCAGCTGTCCTGCCTCAGATATACCATACAAGACACAAGATCTCCGACACATCATCACGGAATAATCGAAGGCAAAGATGATCAGTGTTGAGACAAAACAAGGACAATCTATCGTCCAAATGATTCATTATGTGACCAGGTCTTAGACCCCTATTCAAATCTATGCTTTTCCATCTATCACGCCCCTGCAACCGCCTTCGCCATAACCCTCATCCCCTTATCAAACTCCGCCTTGACGGAGTTAACCTCCGCAAGCTCCTTCAAGACACCCCCTCGCCACCAAGAATACCACTCCGCAACCTCGCCCAAATCAACCTCATCACGCGACAACCACTCGCCCAATATTCTGTGCCACATGGGAAACATGTGCTGCATGAGAACCTCGGCGACGACCCTCCGTCCAAGAATGTACCGCCAGTCCAGAATACCTGTAAGTACAGGCAAAGTAGGTTCTTGATCCGAGGGCTCGACCGTAAAATTTCGGCTGAGATATTTGCCCATTGACGGGAGGACGTGGGACATGACGAGCGGTCGCCATTGATCGCCCAAAACACCCTTCCAATCTTTCAAACCTGGTAACTCGCCCTTCTTGAACTCCCACACGTCGATGAGTTGTCTGAATTTTCGTCTTACGTCTGCCACGAGGCCGGTGCCCTTGGGATCGAGGTGATATGACGGTAGGTATTGTAGCCAGGGGAAGAGCCAGACGTGTGGCAACCGGTGACTTTGGCGTCTGGATTTGGGGTTCCAGTCTGAAACGGCTGTTTCTAACTTTCGAACAATATTATCGATGAATTGGGCGCGTACAAATGTTGGTAGAAGATCGTGCCAGGATTCCATAATGGTGAGCATTGGTGTTGGGTCCAGGACTTCCCATGAGCGGACTGCGGCGAGGGCTTTGGGGAGCCAGTTTTTGTACATCATACTTTCGTACGGTGTCGTTGCTTTGTGATGACGGCGGTAGATGTCGTCTGCTTCAACTGACAAAGAATCCCATTTGCCAACCGTCTTGCCATCGGATGTTGCTGGCATAAGCAACGGTAGTAGTTCCTTGAGTCCTGAAGCGAAGCGTGTAGGCTCCTGGAGAATATCCCAATCTGCCTCTCGGAGGAATGGATGAATAGCTGCGACGGCGATGTCGGCAATCTCTGATGTCGTAGCCTTGAGCTCAAGAGCTTTGTGTAGACATGCAATAAGCTGGTCCCAGTCGCCGGTCACAAGCTCACCACTGACCAATTCGGAAAAGACTTGTAACCTTTCAAAGTCTGATCGCAAATCGTCCATCTCTTGCTCCTTCTCCTTCAGCTCCAAGTCAATCCATGTCTTCCTCTCTTGTAGACTCTTCCACTCGTCGGAGAAGGCCAACAAGTCGGCCTGCGCTCTCTTGACGAGCTTCCTCGCCTCAATAACTTCTGTTGATTCCGGTGTAGCGGTTCCTGTCGTAGGTGTCATAATGCCGCTCGTCGAGGTAAGCATCTTGCTACCCGGCCCTGTCATGTCGAGAATAGGAGCAAATGCATCTGGGATGTGAAGACCGGGCGCAGTAGCCTTGAGTTCCTCTGCTGTAAGATATTTCGGCTTCTGTCGTCGTGGTGTACTCGTAGCGCTGTCAAATGCACCACCCAGAGACTTCTTCGCCTTCTTGCGCTTCTTCTTCTTTTCCTCTTCGTCCGAATCGACTATTTTCTCTCCTCGCATTTCGGCCTGTCGTTTCTCTTCCTTCCGCTCCTGTTCAGACTTCTCCTTAACAGCACCCAAACCAATACCCTGCGGTCGCAGGTTCGCTTCGATAATGACATTTCGACCTTGACCTTCTTTACCCAGACCTTGGCCCTCTTGGTAGCCCATCTTGGCCATCATTCGAGCTCCGAAGGATTTGGGATTCGTCTTGCCCTTTGCGCCGAAAGCGCTGGGCTGTGGTTTGTTCCGGGGCGTCGGAGAGCCTTCATCGCGCGGGTTCTTGAGAACGGGGTCTTTGGCTGATGAGGGAACGAAGCCCATACCGAGAGGGTTCTTTCCATCGAATCGAGTTCGGAAGGCTGGTCGGGATGGTGCTTCGGCGCTTGCGCTTCGACTTGAATCTTGGGTATTGTTCTGCGCGAAACCGCGTGCACCTGCGAAGCCGAGACCTATTCCACGAGTATTTCCTTCCTCCTCCTCTTCCTCCTCATCCTCGTCTTGGTCCATCGCAGTTCCTAACATTGGTCGATTGTCTTCGGAATCTTCATCGTCTTCCTTTTCGTCTGCGCCTGTAGAAACAAAGTTCATGCCCTTGTTTCTCAAAGTCGTTCTCTTCCATTTCTTAGCCGGACCGTCATCCTCACTATCGGAGCCAAAGATGCCTAGCGCTGCCTTCTCCTTGTTATTACGACCCGTGCGACGTCTCTTGCGAGGGTTGAAGTCACCGAAGTCGTTGTCGGCATCGAGGCCAGGCGCAAGGTGCTCATCTTCAGATTCTTCCTCCGATGAAGAATATTCAGCTGCAGCCTTTTTCGTCAAACGCGAAGGGTCAAATGATGAGCCGTTCATGGTCGCTGTGTGATTTGTCGTGGTTCGTAGACAATGATTATTTTTGGGTGCGCGAGCGCACTTGGACAAAGATTGGAGCAAGATCTCGACGCGATAGGCGGAAGCTAAACATGACGATGTTCAAGACTGACCCACAGGCAGCCAGATCTTATCTTCACGTGTTTCACGCTCTTATTGTTAGAATTCCTTATCGCACGTGCAACATCAACAACGCCGAAAAGGCCGGCAAGCGCCAGGTCCTTCTTCGCCCTTCCTCCAAGGTCATCGTCAAGTTCCTTGAGCTCATGCAGCAGAATGGATATATCTCGGAGTTCGAAGAGGTAGATGATAACCGCGGAGGCTAGATTGTCGTTCAGCTCAACGGCCGCTTGAACAAGTGTGGTGTTATCAGCCCTCGTTTCAACGTTCGCCTTTGAGAGTTGGAGAAATGGGTCGTTCGACTTCTACCTGCTCGCCAGTTTGGTCATGTTGTGCTCACCACTTCTGCTAGTATCGTGGTTCGTGAGACTGCTCGTCGCAAACACGTTTGTGGCAAGATCATCGGATTCTTTTACTAGATTCTGGTAGCAGAACTGGCAGCCCATATTGGCGTTGGCCCAAGGAGAGCATGGAACAATCACGTCGCAGTTATGTTCGACAACCTACTTAGAAATTTGTAGTTAAGAAACAGTCACTGACGAGAAGTGATTTTAACCCCGATTATCCTTTGCACGACGATGTGATATAAGTATGTCTTCGCATTTCACGTTGAAAGTCTGGTATTCTGACTAACCTGGAGCACAAGAGACGAAACAATTTCGGTTCTATGCTATCTAAGACTGGCCCTTAGGCTACCTTATTCTGACGCCCTAACCTTGAGATGACAGTCTCTATTACCCACCTGCAGTCGTAGAATTGGGTAACAAAGTCTTTTCTTCTGCCAGGCCATGACCGTTGAAGACAACTGTTACCCCTCATTATCTTTCTTTTTGTCTACATGGATGGGTCTTGTTCATACCAAGGTTACCCTTGACCAGTCAAACGGGTTGCCGAAGCCCAACAAGATGGATCCCTCCAGCTTAAGCACGACACGTCAATAGCCACATGGTTGCTGAGCAATTGAAAGCGAGGCGAATCATGGAGATATTTCTTGCATCGTCTACTTGGATGTTCTGCAATGGGTTCATGCCACTAGAGCTTTGACCCAGAGGCTGAAAGCTGAAGATTTGCAGATGCAGTAGCTGTTGGATCTGCTCCACTTGAAAGGAATGTAGGAACCCGAAACCAGTAGCTGTGGCTTGATTCCCGTTCCTGTCAATCTGCAAGGGAGTTTTATATCTGGGGAAATGACAGAAAACACTAATTATCGGTACAATATCGAGTGTAATTACACTTCATGAACAATATCTCTTTAAATAGGAATCCATGGTTGTTGATGTTGATCTTTATGCGATTTGACGTCGGTCGGTGTGGCTAGGTGCTGTCTGTGTCTGTGTCTGTTTCTGGGGCAATGGCGGTAGATTGGGCGTCAATAAAGAATTGTGACGGGACCACTTGAATGACAACACACAGGGCAGCCATAAAGAGGCACCTACTTGTGATCTGTGGCACATATTTTATACAGTCATATTTATACAAATACTCTCCCTTTCCCAATTTGACATATACATCTGTACTCTGTACTCTGTACTTTTACGAATTTTACGAATACATAACATAACCAATTTGTAGGTCCCTGGAAATCTTATTTCCCTCCCGTCCCCCGTATTCTGGCCCTGTCCCAAGGTTCATTTCCACTGCGAACCCCTGTTGAATCAGGTGACAGACGCTTGTTGACTTTCCCCTCCAAAAATCCATCAAACAACCCAAGTCAAGAACCCTTCAGCCCAAACAACAAGACAAGGATCCAATCCAGGAACAAATAAGAACGTCACTTGCCTTGCTTGTTTTGCGGGTGCATTCTTTCTTGTTTCGAGTCGTCGCCATTGTTGCGCATCCTTCCTTCCGTCTTTGAATCAGAGTAATTGGCTTTCACTGACATTGCGCCGTCTTGTACAGAAAGAACAACGCATCTGCTTTGCTTCCTCCTTTAACAAACGCGACAACTACCAATCCTCTTCCCTTTGATACCCGTCACTCTACTCTTCGTTTCTACTTGGTATGTTTTGCGAAGCTTCCCAACATCATAAGGCCGGTTACTCTTCCAGAGTATTCTGCGCGCCCATGGCATCTGGAGCCCAAATAGCCTTATGATGGACCCCAAAAAGCGCTCCGGCCTGATTCATAAGCTAATTACCCGCTTAGTACAGTTTTTTAAACCCAAGAAACGACATCATACACTCGAAAGATACCCCGTCTCGAGCTCCCCCCAATACCAATTCTCCGACGATATAGCAATCATGGCCGACGAAGAAGATTTCTCCTCCATTCCCTTGCCTGACCGCTTCACACACAAGGTCTGGAAGGTCAGAAAAGCAGCATACGAAGAAGCTACCAAGCAATTCGAAAAGTCCCCTGACGAGTCGGATCCTTGTTTCCGACCATTCCTGAGCGACGCAAGCCTATGGAATAAGGCTGTTCTCGACTCAAATGTTGCTGCTCAGCAAGAAGCCGTTACCGCCTTGTGCGCCTTTCTCAAATATGGCGGAAGAGACTGCTGCTTAAGGACGCGGGGCCAGACCATTACTCCCATGGTCGAAAAGTGTCTTTCCTCCACTCGAGCCGCCATCAAGCAAAATTCCATCGAAGCTCTACTACTCTACATCGAGCTCGATGTTGCCGGACCCGTCATTGAGGAGATGCTTCCTGGGTTGAACAACAAGGTCCCCAAGAACGTTGCTGCGACCCTAAACGCCCTCACACAAATCTTCCACAACTATGGCTGCAAGGTCGTCGACCCGAAACCTGTGCTCAAGGCACTCCCCAAAGCCTTTGGTGCTGCCGACAAGAACGTCCGTGCTGAGGCTACAAACCTGACAGTCGAACTTTACAGATGGTTGAGGGAGGCTATGAAGCCCATGTTCTGGGGCGAGCTTAAGCCTACCCAGCAAACTGATTTGGAAGCACAGTTCGAGAAGATCAAGGCCGAGGGTGCCCCCAAGCAAGAACGTCTGCTCCGATCGCAACAAGAAGCTCTGGCTGCTGCTCCTGAAGGCGGCGAGGAAGGCGAGGAGGGCGGAGAAGAGGGAGGTGAAGCTGAAGAGATGGACGCCTTCGATCTGGCCGAGCCTCAAGATGTTAGCAAGAAGATCCCACCTAACTTTAGCGATCAGCTCGCCTCTTCGAAGTGGAAGGACCGAAAAGAAGCTGTCGACGCCCTCCACGCAGCACTCAACGTCCCTCGAATCAAGGAAACCGATTTCAACGAAGTCACCCGTGGCTTGGCCAAGTGCATGAAGGACGCCAACGTTGCTGTTGTTACCCAAGCCGCTCTTTGCATTGAGCTCCTGGCAAAGGGTCTTCGCCAGGGCTTTGCGAAGTACCGCTCTACCGTTATGCAGCCCATCATGGACCGCCTCAAGGAGAAGAAGGCCGCAGTAGCAGATGCTCTTGGTGCTGCTCTCGACGCTTCTTTTGCCTCTACCAACTTGTCCGAGTGTATGGAGGATATCATCGCTTACCTGAGCAACAAGAACCCCCAAGTCAAGGAGGGTACCATGAAGTTCTTTGTTCGCTGCCTGCGAACAACACGAGATGTGCCCAGCAAGCCCGAACAAGCTACCATCGTTGAAGCCGGTAAGAAGCTTCTGTCCGAGTCAAGCGCTTCTCTTCGTGATGGTGGTGCCGAGATTCTTGGTACTCTCATGAAGATCATCGGTGAGCGTGCCATGACCGCCAACCTGGAGGGACTGGACGACATTCGCAAGAACAAGATCAAGGAGTATTTTGACGCCGCCGAAGTTAAGGCCAAGGAGAAGCCCAAGCCCAAGCCTGCTCCTGCACCCAAGGCCGCACCCGCGAAGAAGGTTATGGGTGGAAAGAAGCCCGTTGCCAAGAAGCCTGCTCCCGCTGCTGCCCCTGTGATGCCCGATGATACCCCTCTTGCTCCTCAGCCCACTCCCCGAGCGGCTCCTGGCAAGCTTACGAAGCCTGGTCTTGGTGGATTGAGGAAGAAGACAATCGGTGCCCCTCCCGGGTCTCCTCGCCGCGTTCCCGCAGCACCTGTTATGCCTGACGACGACGAACCAGCGCCTGCTCCTCCACCTCAACCTCGCATGGGACTTTCTCGTGGTCTTGCTGGGCGCTCTCTCGCCAAACCTGCCGCACCCTCACCTCCAGTCGAACCAGCCTCGCCACCACCCTCTAGTGGTCTCACCGCTGTGGAACGAGCCGAGATTGAGGAACTTCGAGCTGCCAACGACCGACTCACCCGCCAAGTTGATGAGATGCGACAAGAACGTAGCAAGTTCATGTCGGAGATTCAGGAACTCAAGAACCAGAACGCTGGTTTGATCGAAGACCACACTCGCGACGTGTTGAGCATCAAGGCCAAGGAGACTCAACTGGTTCGCGCGCGAAGTGATGCAGAGGCTACCGAGCAGACCAACGACCGCTTGAGACGCGAACTGGAAAGACTTAAGAAGGCTTTGAGCACCGCCGAAAGATTCGAAGGCTCGGGAAGCGGCATGGCAAGCCCTCGTCTTGCTTCACCTACGAACGAAGACGTCTACAGAGATCACGGACCTCCATCAGTCAGCCGCCATAGAATGAGCATTGCTAGTAGCATGTCCGAAGAGAAGGAAAATGGAGAGGCAATGGCACCTCCTCGTAACAAGTTCAGTCCCGAGATGCGATACGCTGGTAGTGCAAGCTCATCTGGTCGTGGATCCCCGGCACGCGGATTTAGAAGTTCTCGACCCTACGGCGACGAAGACCATATACCAGCTCCCTCCCAACGCCCGATGTCATCACTGCCTCAACCCACAGGAAATGGTGCTGAGAGTTGGAGGAGAGCAGCTGAGGTGACGAGTCAATTGAAGGCCCGAATTGAACAGATGAAGGTATGTTATGTCTTTCCCTCACTTGCACACATATAACTAACAAATCCGCAGGCCAAACAAGGACTCGCTCGACCTTAGAATTGTCAGGAATACATTCAGCAATGATTGTTTGGTACAGTACTTTTAATGATGATGATTTTTGGGGTTTCATCGCGGAAAAAAGCTGGATGGGGTATTACCTGGGACAGAAACAGACGTGTCCCAGTCCGGTTGCATCTTGATGGCGTTGGAACTTGTGTCACCATCTTTCGCTTCAAGGGGTCTGATAGAATTATAAATGGGCTACAGCTGTTGGGATTGTAGGAGCAATACCCGCGGCGGGTCAGAGATACCTAGTTGTTTAATGCATGAAGTTGATGATTTCTATTCACTGAAGGATCGAGTATGTGACGATGTCTAGTCGTTTGCGTGTCACTTGCATGTCACCGAGTATCTGGTGGCTTCTACTCATTTGCATTGGTCTTGTCTTGTATGGACATCAATTCATTAACTAACGTAAGCAAAGTACAAAATCCCACAACTCCGTGATCGCTAGTGCTCATGCTGATCTTGCGTAGTCTTTGCGACTACAAGTTACTCCTTGTCATCCTTCTTCTCCTTTGACTCGTCCTTGGAATCATCCTTCTTGTCTTCCTTGTCTTCGGACTTGTTGTCCTTCTTCTCCTCAGACTTGTCGTCCTTCTTCTCTTCCTTCTTCTCGAACTTTTGCTCAGAGTCCTTCTTCTCGGACTCATCCTCCTTCTTGTCAGATGATTCCTCCTTGGGCTTCTCGTCCTTACCCTCATCCTTGGATTCGGCCTTCTTGTCATCGTCCTTGGACTCAGACTCCTTGTCCTTGGACTCGGACTTCTTCTCATCTCCCTTTGACTCGGAGTCGGACTTCTTACCCTCGTCCTTCTTCTCGCTCTTCTCCTCCTTCTTGTCGCTCTTCTCCTCAGAAGCCTTAGCCTTGTCATCACCCTTCTTCTCCTTGTCGTCACTCTTCTTCTCCTTATCACCACCCTTCTTACCCTTCTTCTTCTCCTCTTCCTTCTTCTTCTTTTCCTCCTCCTTTCTCTTCTTCTCCTCCTCAGCCTCCTTCTTTCGTCGACGCTGCTTCTCCTGCTCCTCTAGCTTCTCCCAGTTGGTCTCATGGTCTGCGATTCCAGTTCGGGAGAAGTTGTTGCTCAGACCCTGAGAAGTAATGGCATCACCCTGCTTGATCTTGGCGCGACCGATCAAAGAGATGAAGATTGCCAAACCGACCATGGCTGTGAGGAGGAAGCGGTAGGAGCCGTACCAGCGGGGTGCCCAGCCCTTAGTCGCGGCGCGCGAGTCGGCGAAGTAGAGAGCGACGAAGGCCATGAATTGGGTGGTCAGGGCGTACTCGACGGGGAGCATGACAGTAGGCCAGGCGACGACTGAGGCGGCGAGACCCATGCCGTAACGGAAGCGGGTTCGTTCACGGAGGGGTTGCTTCTCAGCGTATTCGAGACCCTGGCGCATGTTAGTCCGATACATAGTCAAACTTCAAATAGTTGCGACTTACCCAGTGGATAGCTCCAAGGAAAGAGATAATGACAGCACCGTATCCGAGCTGGAGAGGCTCAAGGAGGTTGAGGAAGTGCTTGGCCGTCTCGTGATCGACCATGATGGTGTCGTAAAAGGCATTGCCTGTAGGAATCTCCTTGTTCAAGTTCCAAGCGAGAAAAACTGTGGAAAGCGAAGTTCCGAGGTAAGGAAGGGTACCAGCGAGACCGAGAATGCGCGACTCGCGGGGTACGTTTGTGAATGTGAAAGTGTCTTTCACGATGCCCTAAACAATATTAGCCACCATTCCCTCCATCCTTGCAATTGGTAAATACTTACAATATCATGCTTGAGCTCACTGTTCATATCCTCATCAGCGCTCTTAGAACCCTGAGCTGCAGTCGAGGTGTTGGCCGTTGAGCTTGAAGTCGAAACATGGCTAGGATCAGCTTGGAGAAGTTGCTCTCCGCGTTTGCGCTCAGCTTCATAGTCAATTGGCTGCTTGGGAGGAGGAGGATTCTCAGAGTCGGATTTGCTGGAGTAGACGGCGCGTTGTTGGCGCAGGAGAGGCGCAATTGATGCGCGGGGGAGGGGAGCTCTTGGGGAAGCTCTGGCTGCGAGTTGCCAGAGGGGACGAGAGGTGGTACGGAACATGATGGGCAAGCTACAAAAGGAACAGGCTGATGCTTTAGTTAATGATTATCGAAGAGGAAAGATTAGAGAGGAAATAAGTTCAGGAATGGAAGCTAAGAAAGTGAAATATTATAACATCGAGTTCTATGGAGCAATGGAAACTTCTGCGACAGCTTCCAAGATCTGGATCAAGATCATGGGGAGATACGTAATGGCTGAATAATTTGTACCTGGATAGGAACACAGGTGCGGATAGCCATGAAACTCTGTCGCACGTCAAACAATAACGTTATTGGGTACTGGCACTATCCCCGTTTGGCCCGGAAATTGTGTGTTTACTCTGTCACGTCTAGACTACATCATCGCGATCCAATTCTGAAGTTATGTCGTGACGTCATGAAACTACTCTCTCTTTCTGGTGTTGGTTTCTGGCTGAACACCACCAACATGACTGACTGATATTTTACTTAACCTTGGAGAATATCGTTCCTAAAACGGCATTTGAGCAACGTCAAGAATGCAAAGCTTGATGCCAGTGAAATACGGATATTCATGATATGGATGTTACTTTAGTACCTGACGATGCCAATGCTGCGGGAATGGCTGCCGTTCACATGCTCCACTTGAAAACTGCCCTGTGCTTTGATGTGCTCCAGGTCTTTCAGCTCCGGCTGGGCATGGACTCCAGGGAGGACTCCAACCCAAGACTTCCACAGTATTGAATTTGAGAAAATACAGTCACTGTGCTTTAGCAGATTTTAGTAGATTAATATTCTAATACCTTATTTTGTTAATGCCCGATCTTGTACCTGACTGATAAAACTCCTGCTTCAGTTGGAACGTAGAGCTGAAAGCCACTGGCACTTTCCCAACTCAATTCGGTACCTGATCCTCAACCGGCTCCATCCGCAAATAGCAAGTACCTCCCAAACACCGTCGTCATACACGCCACACCATTCCCCAGGCAGCTTCCCACTTTTTGAATTGCTCCGGCGAGGTGCGTCACTCACTCAGAGGACGACACGACCTGATGGAATCCACCCTTCCACCATCACCGCAAACTCGCCCATTTCTTTTATTCAAGAGGCACAATCGATAATACCCTCATCCACTTTTTTCCACCTTCTCTTCTCTGTTATCAGGGATACCCTACCTTTTGTATCTACGACGGATACAGATACAGCTTCGTCTGTAACCCCGCTCTGAAATCGTCAAGACGTGAGCATACGATTCACCGATCGAGCCTCGCATGGCACAATAATCCCCCGCCGACAAATGACATCCCGATAAACCAAATCAACAAGAACTACTCTCTAATTCCCCGGCCCGGGTTACGGCCACAATACCGCCAGAATGCTCGAAGGCCTCGTCGCTGGCCTGCTCAACCGCTTCCTGGGCATGTACGTTAAGAACTTTGACCCTGCCCAGCTCAAAGTCGGTATCTGGTCGGGCGATGTCAAGCTACGCAACCTCGAGCTGCGCCGCGAGGCCCTCGACCAGCTCAAGCTTCCCATCAATGTCATGGAAGGTCATCTGGGAGAGCTGACTCTTGTCATTCCCTGGTCCAACCTGCGTGGCGCTCCTGTCAAGGTCTTTATTCAAGATGTCTTTCTGCTCGCCAGTCCAAAGGAAGAAGCCGAATATGATCAAGATGAGGAGGACCGTAGGAAACAGCGCGTCAAGATGGAGAAGCTGGATAGCGCTGAGTTGATCAAGGAGAGGAATCAGGAAGGTCTCAGCCAGGAGGAGCAAAAGAAGAGTCAGAGCTTTACACAAAGTTTGACGACCAAGATCGTCGATAACCTCCAGGTCACGGTCAAGAACATACACATCCGATACGAGGACTCTATCTCAGCACCGGGGCACCCCTTCGCTCTTGGTGTTACCCTCGAGGAGTTCAGCGCTGTCAGTACCGATGGCCAGTGGAAGCCCACCTTTGTCCAAGACTCAAGTACCGTCACTCACAAGCTGGCGACCCTCGGTGCACTAGCTGTGTACTGGAATACCGACTCAGATCTTCTGGGAACTGGTCGAGAAGCGTCAGCCAACTCCAAGCAGGTTATGTCACACGATGAAATGGTAGCCAAGTTCAGAGAAATGATTGGCAAGGATGCGCAAAAGAATTCCAATCATCAGTTCATCCTGAAGCCTGTCAACGGTCAAGCCAAGATTGAACTCGACAAGTCGGGTGACATCATGGTGCCCAAGTTCAAAGCTAACCTATTGTTCGAAGAGATTGGTGTTGTTCTCGACGACGATCAATACCGAGATGCTCTAATGATGGTCGACCTCTTCCACTACTTTATTCGACACCAGGAGTACAAGAAATTGCAACCGAAGGGCGTCCGGCCCAAGGAAGATCCCCGTGCTTGGCTGGAGTTTGCGGGTAATGCTGTGCTTTCTAAGATTCACGAGCGCAACCGCAAATGGTCATGGGATTACTTCCGTGAGCGACGCGACGACCGAAAACGATATATCGAGTTGTTCAAGAAGAGAAAACAAGATCACCAAATGACGGCTGAAGAAACCGATGAAATCAATAGTCTCGAATGGAAGCTAACATACGAAGACTTGCGATTCTGGCGATCTCTTGCTCGCAACCAGCTCAAGAAGGAGAATGCCGAAGCTCTAAAGAATAAACCACAAGAACCTCAACAGCAGCAAGGTTGGATATCGTGGGTGTGGGGTTCTAAGCCTCAAGAAAAGATTGAGCATAATGAAGAGAACACACAGATGACTGAAGAGCAACGGCAAGAGCTGTACGAGGCTATCGACTGGGACGAAAAGAACGCTATCGCCGATGAAGTTGATGTCCCTCGTGAAGCAATAAAAATGTGCATCGAAACATCTCTCAGCACCGGTAGCTTTACATTGAAGAAGAGTCCTCATGATAACGCAGCGGATCTTCTCAGCTTGCACTTTGACGTGTTCAAGGCCAAGGCGTTGCAGCGTAAGGACTCGATGCTTGCCAATGTCAGTCTTGGTGGACTCCGTGTCAATGATGGCACCACCCCCGACTCTGTCTACCCCGAGATTGTCCGAGTCAAGGATTCGCCCACCGACAAGCAGCGCAAGCGACTTTCTTTGGCCGAACTTGAGCAGCCTGAGGAAGACCCCTTCTTCCAGTTCGAATTTGAGCAGAACCCAATCGAGCGGGAGGGTGACATCGCTGTTGTCGGAAAGATGAAGCCTCTTGAGGTTATCTGGAACCCCAACTTTGTCGTTGGCATCGCTGACTTTTTCCGACCTCCCGAGAGACACATGGAGTCCATTACTGCCCTCATGGAGAGTGCTGGCGCTACTGTCGAGAGCATTCGTGAACAGACTCGAGCAGGTCTTGAGTTTGCCCTGGAGGAGCACAAGACCATCAACGCCGAGTTGGATCTTCAAGCACCTCTCATTATTGTGCCTGTCAGCATTACTACCGAGAATTCGACATGCCTGATTGTTGATGCAGGTCACATCCACGTCAACAGTGAACTTGTCGACCAAGGTACAATGAAGGAGATCCAAAATAAACAAAAGCAGCAATACAGCGATGAAGATCTCAAGAAACTTGAGTCTGTCATGTACGACAAGTTTATCGTTAAGCTCACGTCGACTCAAGTCCTCATCGGACCCTCTGTTGACGAGACCAAGGCCCAGTTGGTCGAGAAGAGCGACGAGGCTCATCTCCATGTGGTTGAACAGATCAATGTCGACTTTGTCGTCGAAACCTCGATTCTACCAAAGGCGCCCAACTTGACAAAGTTCAAGGTCTCTGGTCATCTGCCCATGCTTCACGCCACAGTGTCCGACACCAAGTATAAGAACCTGATGAAGGTCATTGATGTGGCCATCCCCAAGTTTGGCAATACATCAGCGGAGAGGATTGAACAACACAAGGAAGCATCTCGTCCTCGTCTCAAGAGCAACTCATCCAATAGATCTAGGAGAAAGTCACAGCGCGAGCGAAGACAGTCCACACCTTTCCCTTTCATGCAGTCTGAAACTGCAGTCGTGCTCGATGATATGGATGAAGATGATGATGACTTCGAAGACGCGGAAGATGGAGGTGACTCAGAACAACTCAAGGTCCAGCAGCGCATTTTCGAGTTCAAGTTCAAGGTTGATACCTTGAAAGGTTCGCTATACCGAAGTGATCCTGATGGACAAAAGCCCGACTCGTTACTGGTTGAGCTTGTTGCTGAGCGATTCGACTTGGAGTTCTACACCAGACCCTTCGACATGGTCGCGGATGTTTCGCTTGGTTCAGTCACTGTTGACGACTTTGTGGACAACCCTTCTGCCGAGTTCAAGTCTATCATCTCATCTGGTGACAGTGAGGATCTCAAGGAAGGCCGTAGCCTCGTCCACGTCAAATACGTCAAGGTCAACCCAGCGTCTCCCGAATTTATGCCTGTTTATGAAGGTGTCGAAACCAACATCAATGCCGTTGTCTCTACAATTAACCTGATTGTCACTCGAAAGACATTACTTACTCTGCTCGACTTTATCCTCATTACATTCACAAACAACAATAACAATAACCAGTCAAATAACAACAAGGCGATCACGGAGAGCGATGACGATGACTCGGAAAGCATTGATACCGCTGTTGCAGTCGCCAACGAGCCCCAGTCAACCTCCAGCAACGGATCTATCCGAGTCAAGGTTGATCTGAAGAGTATCAGACTGATCCTCAACAACGATGGCATTCGCCTTGCCACACTGTCATTCAATAAGGCTGACGCTGGTATCTTCCTGCGAGGCAATACGATGCGAATCTCAGCTAGACTTGGCGATCTATCTCTTGTTGACGACGTCAACCTTGGTGTCTCGGAGGATTCCCACCTTCGAAAGCTTGTCACCATTCAAGGAGATGACCTTGCGGACTTCCGCTACGAGACCTTTGACTCCAGCAACCCCAAGGCATACCCAGGATACGACAGCTCAGTCTTCCTCCGTGCTGGTTCAGTCAAGGTGAACTTTGTCGAGGAGCCATTCCGCAAGATTGTTGACTTCTTGGTCAAGTTCGGCAAGATGCAGGCTCTGTACAATGCTGCGCGCCAGGCTGCCATGAACCAAGCCAACCAGTTGCAGCAGAGTCCCAGTCGCTTCAAGTTCGATGTGGTGGTCAACACTCCAATTGTCGTCTTCCCTCGTGTGCAGCAGCCAGGACAGGTTGAGCGAGATGTCATCACCGCCTACCTTGGTGAGATCTATGCTCAGAACAAGTTCACCCCTCTTGACGACAGCGAGAACTCCGATATTGCCATGAAGCTTTCAGCTGGTATTCGCAACATCAAACTCACCTCGGACTTCCACTACCAAGGAGGACGTTCGGAAGAGTTGGAGATGATCGATCATGTCGACCTTGGCTTCAATATAACATACGCTGAGCACAAGAATGGCGTCAAGAGACCTGAGACTGAGATTGAAGGAACAATGTCCGACTTCAACTTGCGACTTACACAATACCAAGTCAAGTTCCTCTTGGAGATCTCCAAGTCGGTACCTGCAGCATTTGCTGGTGAAGGTGGCGACAACGAGGAGGAAGCTGCCAAGGCTGTCGACGAAGGCACCCTGCAGCGCGCTAAAACCTTCAACTCCGACGACAAATCCGCCGACGAGAAGACATTGGTTGACCTCGGCCCTGAACTTGGTTCCGTCGGTCAAGAGTGGACTAAGCTTGATCTTGTCTTCAGCGTCAACACTATTGGTCTTGAGCTGATCAACGCACAAGAAAATGAGCCTGTTGAAGATATCGCAAAGTCCAGTCTATCCAGGTTCTCGCTTGACGACACCAAGATCAAGACAAGAATGCTTTCGGATAATTCACTGGAGGCAGAGCTGCTCATTCGATCATTTACAATCTACGATAGCCGACCACGCGACACCAACAAGTTCCGCCGTATCATGTCATCGATGAACAAGGATGTGCAACAGCTTATGGCCAGTGTCACAATATCGGGTGGCAAGGAGAAGAGCTTGATTGCCATGGCCACCATCGACAGTCCCCGTGTCATCTTTGCACTCGATTACCTCTTCTCCCTTCAGAGGTTTGCGGTCGAAGCTCTCACTGTCGACGAGAGCAGCCCTATGGACGACGAAAGCATCATGGCCGACACCACACCCGACGAATCCGATACCGACTCTATGCAAGTGACTGTCACTGGTCGTGCTTCCCGCCCACGATCGGAGATCTCCCGCCGACAAAGCGAGGATGTATCAAAGCAGGGAGAAAAGAAGGAGGAGTCATCCATGAGCATTGCGTTCCGAGTTAACCTCGTCGATGCGCAGGTCATTCTCATTGCTAACCCGTTGACATCCAGTTCCGAGGCAGTTGTACTGTCAATCAGACAAATGCTTCTCTCCAAACAGCATGCCTTGACCTTCCAGATTTCGGAAGTTGGCATGTTCTTGTGCCGAATGGACAAGTTTGAGACCTCCCGCCTACGCATCATCGATGACTTTTCGGTTCAATTGAGTATGGATGGTTCCAAGCCTAATACTACCGACATCCATGTCGACATTGAGCCTCTTGTCTTGCGACTGTCGCTACGCGATATTCTTCTCGTCCTCCAAATCGTCAGCAAAGCCAGCGAGTTGTCTGGCAATGAGCCAAAACAGCAGCAGGTCAAGGAAACACCCGCCGAGCAGAAGGCGCGCGAACTCCGAAACGATGGAATGAAGCAACGATCTGCCAGCGGTCGGGGTCAGTCCACCATTGCAGGAAGAAGCAAAGTGACTGCGACTAGTCATGCCGTCACTCATGGTGCTGACACTAGAGGCGGCAAATCACCTGAGCAAGTTGCCCAACAGAACTTTGAGACTCTGTCTGCAACTGTCGAGGGTATTCGTGTCGTACTCATTGGCGATGTCCACGAACTTCCGATCTTGGATATTGGCATCAAGAACTTTACGGCGAGCGCCGAGAACTGGTCTTCCAACCTGAAGGCCGAGACTGCGATCGACCTCTACTCCAACGTCTACAACTTTGCCAAATCCAGCTGGGAACCTCTCCTTGAACCATGGCAAGTCGGCTTTGGTGTCGCCAAGGACCCTGTCACTGGATTGATGTCGATTGATGTTGCTTCCAAGAAGGTCTTTGACGTGACCGTCACTACAGCCTCGATTGCGCTGGCTTCCAAGTCATTCCAATTCTTGACGTCCGACGAAGACGTGTTGGACAAGCCTCGTGGTGTTGAAGCACCATACCGCATCAGGAACTACACTGGCTTTGATGTTCTTGTCCATTCTAAGAGCCCGACAAGCGAGGAGCCTATCAACCTTCGCCTGGAGGATGGTCAGGAAGCGCCCTGGAGTTTCGAGCATTGGGAGAAGATGCGAGAGAACTTGCTCACCGAGTCAAACCAGAACTACGTCTCGATTCAATTGGAAGGCAGTGGATTTGACCCTGTCAAGAATGTCAGACTCAACCGTGAGGGCGAGTACTTGTATGGTCTCCGACCCAAGACTGATGATGTTCTCCACCGTCTCTGCGTTGATGTCGAGCTGGGAACCGACAACATCAAGTACGTGACCTTCAGGTCTCCTCTACATGTGGAGAATGCCACCGAGATTCCTGTTGAACTGGGTATCTACGATGCACAGGATGGCCATCTACTCAAGATCGAGAAGATTAACCCTGGTGACTCTCGACCTGCACCAGTTGGCGCTGTCTTTGAGAAGCGTCTCCTTGTTCGACCTGACAGCGGCTTCGGCTACCAGTGGAGCAACGATCAACTGTACTGGAGAGACCTTCTCAAGAGACCTACCAAGCAGGTGGTCTGCAAGGGAGAGAATGGAGACCCTTTCTACTTCCAAGTCCATTCCCGTTTTGACAAGGGCAACCCATTGACAAAGTAAGTTCATCGTACCCCATAACTTCGCACATACTAACCATCTAGACAATACCCATACATGAAGATCAAGCTTTCGGCACCCGTCACCCTCGAGAATCTGTTGCCCTACGACTTCAAGTATCGCATATATGATAAAGCGACCAAGAAAGACTGGACCAACTTCTTGCGCAAGGGCGGTGTCAGTCCAGTCCACGTCGTGGAACTCTCGCACTTGCTACTTCTTAGTATCGATATGCAAGATACAGTGTTCAAGGCGAGCGACTTTTCCATCATCAACCCTGGAAACAACGAGGACTTCAAGAAGGAGGGCAGAATTGTCGTCAAGGATGACCAGGGATTGCCTTTGCACCTCTCGCTGCACTACTTCAAGATCCCCAATAGTGGCGGTGCATTCAAGGTCACTGTGTACAGTCCTTATGTCGTCTTGAACAAGACCGGCGTGGATGTTAGGGTCCGCGCAAAGAGTTTCCTCCAGCAAGCCAAACCGGCTGCAGGTCAATTCCCTTTGATGGACACGTCGAACCAAGACCGACCCAAGGCGCTACCCTTTATGTTCTCTTATGGCAATGACGATCATCGCAACCGAGCTCTTCTCAAGATCGCCGACTCCGAATGGAGCAAGCCGCAAAGTTTCGAGGCGATTGGAAGTACCACTGAGGTCGTGTTGAACTCGGCGACCAAGGACAAGGAGATCCATGTGGGTGTCACTATTGAGTCAGGTCAGGGCAAGTACAAGCTCACCAAGGTTGTGACGCTTGCGCCTCGCTTCGTTCTGCACAACAAGATGGATAGCGAGATTCTCGTTCGGGAGTCTAGCTCTTCTGGTTACCTGACCCTGGGTGACGGCGCTCTCCAACCCTTACATTTCATGCAGAAGTCCAAGGTCAAGCAGTTGTGCCTTTGCTACCCCGGCGTGAACAACTCTTGGACTGCTCCATTCAACATTGCGGATATAGGTACTCACTATGTCAAGATCGCCAAGGCCGGACAGCGACAGAATCTTGTCAAGGTAGAGGTTCTTATGGAGAACTCTACAGTCTTCCTGAACCTCAGTATGGAGACAAAGACTTGGCCATACTCTGTGCGCAACGAGAGTGACATTGAGTTCATGTTCTGGCAGGCCAATCCCAACATTGACGAGGAAGGAGTCGAGGATCGCAGCGGTTGGAGACAAGTCAGATATCGTCTGCCGCCACGAAGTGTCATGCCTTACGCATGGGACTTCCCTGCCGCCAAGTTCCGCGAGATCATCATTTCTGCTAATGGCAAGGAACGACATGTCAAGCTGGCTGAGATCGGTAACCAGATTCCGATGAAGTTTACCACGTCCACCGGAAACCAGAAGATTGTCGACATAAATGTCGCTGCCGACGGACCGAAGCAGACTCTTATTCTCAGCAACTTCCGCGCCAGCAAGAGTATGTACAAACCCAAGGCTTTGTCGCGAACCAACACTGGCCCTGAGGCTTTCGAAGTCAAGGATCAAGATACCGGTGCGACATTCCGAGCTCAACTCAAGTTGGCGGGCATCGGTGTTTCCCTCGTCAATGCTCAAATGAAGGAGCTTGCCTACCTGACTTTCCGAGACGTCCAACTGCGATACAGTGATTCACCACTGATCCAGACAATTTCCATGGCGATCAAATGGATTCAGATCGATAACCAGCTGTACGGTGGTATCTTCCCAATGATTCTCTACCCGACTGTCGTGCCAAAGAAGGCGCAAGAGGTGGAGGCTCACCCATCGCTCCACGCTATGGTCAGTCGTGTCAAGGATGATTCGTATGGTGTGCTGTACGTCAAGTACGCCACGATTCTACTGCAGGAAATGTCAGTTGAATTGGATGAGGACTTTGTCTTTGCTCTTCTCGACTTTACAAATGTTCCAGGCGCCAGTTGGACGGAGGTTGACGAGGGCGGCAAGCTGTGCGACGAGGATCTTGACATTCCAGAGCCGTCGGGCACACCAGCTGGAACAGACATCTACTTTGAGGTTCTCAACATCCAGCCCATGCAGCTCAACCTCAGCTTTATGAGAACAGAGCGTGTCAATGCGGAGGACAAGACATCATCTCGCAACCCAATTATGTTCTTCCTCAACGTCATGACCATGGCAGTCGGAAACGTCAACGAAGCACCGCTCAAGTTCAACGCGCTCATCTTGGATAATGTTCGGGTCACCACAGCTGTGCTCATCCAGAACTTCTCAAGCCACTATAGTCAAGAGGTCATGTACCAGATCCACAAGATTCTTGGATCCGCCGACTTCCTCGGCAACCCTGTGGGTCTGTTCAATAGCATTTCGTCTGGTGTGACGGATGTGTTCTACGAGCCGTATCAGGGTCTGATCTTGTCGGACAAGCCTGAGGAGTTTGGCTTGGGTATTGCCAAGGGTGCTGCATCATTTGCGAAGAAGACAGTGTTTGGCTTCAGCGACAGTTTCTCCAAATTTACAGGCAGTCTTTCCAAGGGACTTGCCGCGGCGTCGCTGGACAAACAATTCCAGGATCGTCGCCGTATCACAAGGGCTCGCAACAAGCCGAAGCACGCCTTGTACGGTGTCACTGCTGGTGCCAACAGCTTCATCACCAGTGTCGCATCGGGTGTAGGTGGCCTTGCACGCAAACCTTTGGAAGGTGCCGAAACAGAGGGAGCTCTCGGATTCTTCAAGGGTGTCGGTAAAGGCTTTATTGGACTGGCTACCAAGCCTGCTGTGGGAGTACTTGACATGGCCAGCAATGTCAGTGAGGGTATTCGCAACACAACGACCGTGTTTGACCAAGACGGTTTGGATCGCACACGTTATCCACGATACATCCCACAAGATGGCATCGTGCGCCCGTACAACCCCCGGGAAGCTCTCGGGCAATACTGGCTGAAGCAGGTGGACAACGGAAGATACTTTGACGAACAGTACATTGGACACCTGGAGCTTCCAAAGGAAGACATGGTGGTCATGATCACTTATGCTCGCATTTTACTTATTAGGTCCCGACGTCTTACCAGCGAATGGGATGTGCCGTTGAAGGACGTCCAGACTATTGCTAAGGAGAGAACTGGTGTTAGTTTGTCGCTGAGAGGAGGTGCTAATGGTCCCTTCATTCCTATTGGGGAGGGCAGTGAGAGGGGATTTCTTTATAAGATGATTGGTGTGGCGGTTGAGGAGTTTAACAGAAGGTTTAGGAGTGGAGAGTAAAAGGCATGGCGAGTGAGGGTATACGCCGAGTAAGAGATTATACAATGCAGTTGTAATTAGCAGCACGAATGGTGTTTGGCGTTATTAATAAGAACACGAAGTATATTACAATTCATCTGTCGCAAATGTGTTGTTCTGCTGGGGGAATGGAGGGCTACTTTGAAGGCATACGAGCAAGTCACTGTGCTGGCGATAGTCGGAGTTCAGTTGCTGTGGGCGACTGCTTGCGATGAGCCCCATTAACGCTAACCGGGGAAGGTCAACCTTAATTAAACCGCCAAGGCTTTAGAGAAATACGTGTTGTTTTGCTTGGTTGGCATTTGCGATGTCTCCTCTAGATCGATATCGTCGAAACCTGAATAGCATTTGTGTCGCGTTGGATCATGAGCGTGTTTTCAGGGAGCCTCATGCCAATTTTTCCCTAGAGAAACGTGTGATGGCAATTTTCGCGTGGCGATAAAGTCGAGATAAGAAGAGGCGATTGTAGATAAGAACTCGCGCGATATTGCTGAATTTGTCGTTGTGAGCTTACATGTAAGAATAATTGACCGAGAGTCCGAGACGAGATAGCAGAGGATATCGGTCGCGTGCACGGAGTAGCTACGTTGAAGAGCATGTGATGGGGGAAATCTGGCCGATTCGTGAATGAACGAGGTGAAAGATAAATGAGAAGAAGAAGAAAAACATTGACGGGACAGAGAAGCCGAGGAAGATTAACGAGATTGAAGGAAAAGGGAAAGGGAAAGGTGACATGCGGAATTGAAGGTTGAGAGACAACACGCGTATACAGATAAAGTGCGTGATACAATCGGGAAGTAATTCTCGTAGCAAGCCAGCCGTGGCAGACCCGGTACAACGGTTGGCTTGACAGATTGACAACTCAATCTAATAAACCATCGGGACAGCCCGAGATATCACAACGGAGTTGGCCGATGGAGCAAAGTGAAACTATATCTTTTATAGAAGGAGAGATGACTTATCTGACATGTGCCTCTTCTGTTTCTCACTATACCGACAGGGCCGAGAAGATGCTACCGGGAAAGGGAGAGAGAATGAGGGTGTAGAGGACCCGTAGCGTAGCGATAAACCTGGGGAGGGAGAGGGGGGGAACAAAAAGCCCGGGGAAGGGAAGCTTATCGGATGCGGACAAGGCATGCATCCTGGGGAAAAGAAATTTGTTACATAACAGAAGATGGAGTAGGGGAAACAAGATTTGGGGTCACCTACTTGATTCAGTAAGAGGGCGGTTATTGGCATGGTCAGCGGCGCCCTCAACGGGTGTGGCTTCTGTTTTACAAGTCATGTACAATTATTCCAAGTGGAGGTAGCTGTAGTCTGGGGCAGTTAATTAGTTTATGCTTCGGAGATGGGAGTTGGATTTGGTTTAATCTGGATCAGTCTAGATTGTTTGGTATGATAAGGTATGAAATAGCTTCTGATGGACATTGATAGGGCATACTCCAGATTAGTGACCGAGAACCACTAGCATGCGTTGTAACTGAAGTGTTGGATAGCTGAGCTACACAAGTTCCTTGTCAATCAAGCTGAAGTCTATAGGCATGAATTATTGGCCAATGTGATGGAAGCAAGTTGACCAATGGATCGGTCTATTCTGCATCGATCAGTGAGAGACAACCCAAGTCTGGAGATGATATTGGACGCTATGCTCAGTTGGTCGATTGGTCCGTTAGTGGAGACGACGTCAGTGGAGATGGCCGAGTCCCGGGTAGTCTAGCGTGCATTGGCACTTTGCAAACGTTCCGTCAACCTGCCAGAAGAGGAATGGGGTGAAGCCGAAGGATGGGACCGGGGTGGCAAGTAGATACAGTACCTACAGATAGAGACAGAGGACAGAGGAATTGAGTAGAAAGGGATATCATGGATGAGATAAAACATGAGAGTAGAGTTGAATGCCTTGACTGAATGTTCATTGACATTAGTAGTTACAGAGAGATATGTGTTGTGTTGTGGTTGAGATAGTAGTTGATGGATATGGGAGCTATCAATATGGAGACAAGGCAACTCCGAACCCAGACCCCAAATCCCAAGGATCAGACCCAATTAAACCAAACCAACTGATAAGCTCAGTCCCTACTCGCAGACGCACCAAACCAATCCATGTCTCTCAAAGCTTTAGTTGCCCGCGTGCTCACCTGCCACCTCCTCAAGATGATCGTCAAGCCAAGCTACCATCCAGACCAGACATTGTTGGTTCCGGGGTCAGTAACACTTTAATAGAAGGACAAAAGATAGCGTATGGCCACCCCCTCCCCTCCTTGGAAGGCAAAAAATTTGGACTGCTGTCTGTATCTTTCGGCCTCTCGGGTTAAAAAGTAGAGCCATCCCCACGTCTTTTTTTCTCGTTCGACCCACGGAAAAAAAAAGATCGTCTCGTTTTTTTTCGCCGCGCGATACGGATCTTGCCATAGAGCAGAGATAGACCCAGCCTCTCTTAGGGTTAAGCTCCATCTTTGGGAAAAGTTCTTTTTCTTCTTCGCTTCCCTCCCCCGCCAGGGTCTCTTTTCTTTCTTCTCTTGTGCTTCACTGCTACCAAGCTAGAAGCTCCAAGGTCCCCTGCCTCTTCCAACCAAAGCCGTTCTGGTTTAAACAAATCCAATTGGTTGAAGAGAAAGAGAGTCAATCAAAATGTCTGTCCAACAACATACCACAGACCCAGCTTTCGAGCCGGCGCATCAACACGTCCACCAACATAACCACCACTCCCCCCGCGCCGCTCACGACGATGTCACATACACAACCGGCAACCCAGAATCCTCCATCGTCCCCCCTCAACAACATCGCTCCTCTCTAGACGAAAAGCGCGCCACTCACACTCCCCCCGACTACAGCGATCATGAAAAGAACGAAGCAGGCGTCGTTGATGCCTCCGCTGGTACAAACTCTGAGCGCAGCGCACCTATTGGCTGGCGCGCAAAGATCGGCCCCGTGTACAGACATCGAAGACCCTTGATTCACATGGCTGTCTTTTGTATCTCTACCGCTTGGTGGATTGCGTCTTTGGTTCTGCACAAGGATGACAAGAATTGGGTTGTTCCTTTCCTTGTCTGGCTTGCCATCACACTCCGATTGGTGTTTTGGCATGTTCCTAGTCGCCATGTCTCCAACGCTATCAAGTTCGTCTGGAAGAGCTCCGCTGTGAGAATCTACGATATGATTCCTTCCAAGTTCCGCACTCTTGCTGGCGCTACCGTCGCTGTCGCTGCCATCCTCGTCGGATCTTTCGTCTCCGAGGAATCTGCGGATAACACCCGCGAGAACCGCGCTGTTAGTCTGCTTGGTATGGCTGTCTTCATCTTCATCCTCTGGGCAACAAGTCGCGATCGCAAGGCTATTAACTGGCGCACTGTCATCGGCGGTATGCTTACACAGTACGTCATTGGTCTTTTCGTCCTGCGAACAGGCGTTGGATACGACATCTTCAGCTTCATCGCCGCGCGCGCAGCCGACCTTCTCGGATTTGCCAGAGATGGTGTTGCTTTCCTGACCAACCCCGATGTCGCTGCCACGCCCAACTTCTTCTTCAGCGTCATCCCCGCCATCATCTTCTTCATCTCCCTCGTCCAGGTTCTCTACTATATCGGATTCATCCAGTGGTTCATCATCAAGTTCGCCACTTTCGTCTTCTGGGGTCTTGGAGTTTCTGGTGCTGAGGCTGTCGTCGCTGCTGCTACGCCTTTCATCGGACAGGGAGAATCTGCCATGCTTGTCCGACCTTTTGTTCCTCACATGACAAAGGCCGAGCTTCACCAGATCATGACCTGTGGTTTCGCCACCATTTCCGGATCTACTCTCGTCGGATACATTGGTCTCGGTCTGAACCGCGAGGCTCTCGTGTCCTCGTGTATCATGTCCATCCCTGCCTCTCTGGCCATTTCCAAGATGCGATACCCCGAGACCGAGGAGACTCTCACAGCTGGCCGCGTTGTCATTCCCGACGACGACGAGCACAAGGCTGAGAACGCTCTTCACGCTTTCGCCAATGGTGCTTGGTTGGGTATCAAGATTGCTGGTACCATTATTACCTCTCTTCTCTGCATCATCGCCTTTGTCGCTTTCATCAACGGTATCCTTACCTGGATCGGCAGCTACATTAACCTTACCGGCGAGTACGATCTTACTCTGCAGTTGATCCTCGGATACCTTCTCTTCCCCATCTCTTTCCTCCTCGGTGTCTCTCGCACCAACGGATCCAACTCCACTGGAGATATCCTCCCCGTCGCCCGTCTCATCGCCCAGAAGATCATCACCGTAAGTCCACGCCTTCTCAATACTATGCACATACTAACACCTCCAGAACGAGTACAACGCCTTCACTGACCTCACCACCGACGACCCCACCTCCCAATACTACGGCCTCTCCCCCCGCTCCCAACTCATCGCCACCTACGCTCTCTGCGGTTTCGGCAACATTGGCTCCCTGGGTATTCAGATTGGTATTCTCAGCCAGCTCGCCCCCTCTCGAGGAGGTGACGTTGCTCGTCTTGCCGTCTCTGCCCTTATTTCTGGTGTCCTGGCCACCCTCACCTCCGCCAGTGTCGCTGGTCTTGTCGTCACTACCCAGCTGTCCGACTTTACTCGAAACCAATGATCGATGATATGATATGTGTGTAAGAAAAAGAAGATACGTAAAAAAAGAAAAAAGAATGATGCATCGAGGATTTCATGGTCGGATGATACATGTTTGAGATGATATGCTATACTATATACCAATGCTATACTAGCCACGAGATGGCCATAATTAAGAACACTACTCAAGTCCATTGTGACATTTCCCAACTTGATCGTCACTCTTTTGACATTTCTCAACTTGAATGCTCTGATCTACTACATCTATGATGGCAATGTCCCAGCTTGCACGGCGTACCCCTCGGTGATCAAGTTTCTCGGCACTCCATCGACAGACAGACATCAGTCCTCGTTTATTCTCGGCAATTGCGTAAACGAAACATCTCGGCAGAATAATGAACACAATGATGGGCCCTGAATCTCTCCACACTCGTCCGAGGCACAGGCCATTCTTCGTCAATCTTTTTCGGCATTGGATGTATCGTATCATGGTAGGTGACAGCGGGGCAGCTAGGGTCGACTTTTCCAGATCGCGAATCACGCGATAGCAGTGAATCGACTCAATCCCATCGACCGGTATCTGATCTAGCGTCGTTTACATATCGGCCCGGCGCTGGGCTATCGCGTGTAGTTCATCGCTGCAATTAACACGGAGTCGCGTTGGTCAATAAGTACCAGATTTACCAGATTGATAGCGTTTTCGCGAGTGACGCGCTGTGATGGGTTGATGAGGTGAATTGTTTGAGCCCTTCACAACAGTGTTGTCGCCAGATTGTTCCCATCGTCTACGAACTTGAACCGTCTACGGTTCTGTGGAAGTCACCAGATAATCTCAAAGCCTTCTAGAGTTACCGCCAGCCCAGGCTTCACTCAAGCAGTTCCGGGCCTCTGCAGCCCATACTTTGACGACAGTTAATGGGCAAAGCCGAGTTTCATGATGAACGATGAACAGATGAAGAGGTGCATCTTACACTGAGGCCAGAATACAACACCCCAAGAGTTATCGCTCTCGAATTGACTCTCATAAACTCGTCGGCGCGCGATTCTTCAATGCTTCAGTGGTCCCGTACAAGTCAATTACACGCGGCTAAGTCACGATAACCTCTCCTCTTCGGAGTTTGTAGTAACAAGAGACCTAGCAGTCAGACGACGCGTAGTAAAATGGGTTCTCACAAGATGAGACACGGCACAACTGTGTTGGTATGCGGCCAGGTTGGGGTTCAGTTGCCTTGGGCGGCAACTTTTGCTCTGATCTACTGAGTGTTGACCTGCCTGGAATGGTTCAAGTGAACTGTTGTATCACGGAAACTGAGGATGTGCAATTGGGTATTGGTGAATGTCTTGGGTGGAATGGACACGGCTCCAGGGTATGTACGTTCCAACTTGGTAACCCGGAACATGGAGATCTACCAAGACACAAGGCACAAGACACCATAATCACGCTTACCGGTGCCTGTGATTAGAAGAGACACAGCTAGAATACTTATCGCCTAGCTTAGACACAGTTTTCTTTGCTACAACCATCAGAGTGTCCTACTTGGAGACGCCTGGATTGGATGTTATGGCAGCTGGGTAGGGCTTCAGGGTAGTTAATAGGATTGGGATCATTTGATGCCACGGCCGTACAACGCGCACCGTCAATTGCGTAGCCAAGCAAATGTCTACTAGACAAAATTAAGTACATTGTTCTGGAGTCTCTCATTATGATATTTTGAGTTTATGGCTATCTGATAACCACGGTGCGTGTACACTTGCTGAGGTCTGATTGTCCAAACCATCAAACAACAAAAGTAACTTTGTCAATGCCACGCAAAGATTCAGTTTCAGGGCGCCAGTGCATACATACCGACACATTTCGCACCACGATGTCTGGTAAATGGCCCATCAATTGATTAGACATGGATGGAATTTGGACAGATCATGCAAAAATGAAGCAAAAGAATTGGACTCACGGGGAATTGAACCCCGGACCTTTCCCAAGCGTCGTTTGATAGATGCGAAGGGAAAATCATACCCCTAGACCATAAGCCCGATATTTTAATTCGTTACACACAGATGTCAAAATAGCGTCTATGTGCTGTACGCGTTCTCTCACAGCGCGCTCAAATGTTTAGATCGAGATCCAACGCTGAAGATTTGCGGGTACGTGAAATAGTTTGCAAATCAAGTTGCGATTTATCTTGATTCAAGAGTCCACATGATCAAGCAAAACGACGCATTAGATAGCCCATTGGTTCATGTTGTCAATCCCAATTATGGACATGAGACATTGACGTGCTGCATCATTTAGACAATCACTAATTATTCGAGTGGCTGTAAACACAATTGGCAAAGTAAACAAAGATTGGACAGATCTACATAAACACATCCAACATTACAATCGCATAAACATGCGCTGTCCAAAAAGCAAACACTAAAAAGTCCTCATGAGGCTCTGTGCACACAGTGACCTTCTGAGACAACTTCATCTCCATCTCTGTGCAGTCTGCACTGACGTTGGAGAGTTAAGCTTAAATTCAAGATAAAATCTTGATTTAGTACTTCAGGGGTCTTGCCAAGAAGGATATTGTGTAAAACGACATACTGCCAAGATGAATGAATTAGCCAGCGCAGAAAAGGTGAAACGGGTTGTGATGTAATTAATTAAATGTGGCGGTGGATGCGGCTGGGGACGACACCGGGTTTTGGTTGGAAGGAGGATGTGCTCCGTAATTATATCCGTCATTCTACGGGGGGATGAGAGATTGCTGACTGTCACCAAAACCGTGATGCCGTAAACAAATAGTGTCCTATTCACTAAAATTATAAGCGGACATTCACTAAATAACAAGCGGATATACCGGCATCAAATTGTTTACAGTGGTGTTTTGATTGCTGATGGTGGGTCAGGCAATAAAAAGTGACGTAGGTAAAGCGGGTTCTGATCGACTTCACTACGTAGATGGCCGGCCCTCTAGTAACATCTTGGTTAGACGTGATCCAAGGAAAGGGCGATCGGACCTGGGACTAGGCCCAAAGTGTGTCTCAAAGTGACGACTGACTAATTCCAGTTGCATTGAACTTCAGGTTTTTGCTGTTGACGCAGGGTGCCATTTACGGGTGAGGAAATATACCAAAACACAAATCACCTCAACTTTATTTTTTTTGTTCTTTCTCCTTCTCGTTTCCCTTCCTGCCATGCATTTTTCTCGGGCATGGCTTCCAACAACAGATTTCAGCCTGGCGGTCGCCATGTGCACGTAGCAGGTGAAAACTACCGCTCCAACAGTCCCTCCCGACCCGTCAGTCCCGGACCCGTCGACGAAACAGCATCCGATTACTTCAACCCCATCAGCCAAGCGCCCTCTCAAACCTCCTTATCTCGCTACCCATCGCAGAATCCATCGCAAGCATCGCTTTCCGCATTTCCTTCCTATCAAGATCCTACGAGTATAAACACGGCCTACAACCAGCAAAACCCGCCACCCGCGAGACGCAGACCTCCCGTCGACCAGGCGCGTCAACCTAGCATTCGCATCCGCCGCAGCTCCAACGGGTCTGTCTACTCCAACTATAGTTTTGATGGATTCAGCGATGATGGGAGACCGCGGAGTGTGTCGCAGCCCGAGAGGGCGAGGACGCATGATGGACCGGCGTTAGCGCGGCATTCGCGGAGAGTGCCACAGGCCGCGATGCCGAGATTGACGGAGGAAGGTGGTCGACCTAGTATGGCGGAGTTGGGGATCAGTGATGATGATCGTGCCATGTCGCCGACGGCGTCGCTCCCTGATGATGCGATACGGCCGAAACAAGGGAGATTGAGACGAGCGAGTCGCTTCTTTTGGCCGGGAAATCATCGACGACAGGGTGGCGATGATACCATGGCTGTGCCTATGCGCAACCGTGATGATAACCCTAACCCCGACGATGAATACGACCAGAACCTGGTAGACTGGCTCGATGTCATTGGTAAGTCGCCCAACATTCTTTCGATGTCAATCACTAACATCACCCAGATCCCGAAGTTCAAACCCTCTCCACCCTCACAAACGTCCAAAACTCCCTCTTCGTTCCCGATCTCGGAAAATGGGTCAACCGCCGACCAACATACGCTCTCTCTCGTCATGACCCCCAAGCCGAATGGGCCCGTGGTGCTGCCGCCGAAGAACGTCGTCGCGAAGCAGCCCAAGAGGATCGTGCCCAAACACCCGCCGTCCCCGAAACAATCAACGAAGATCCCCCACCTATGCAACGAAGCAGCACTATTACTTCTCGTCTTACCGAGTCGCACTACGCTGCTCTTCCACACGGAACGACTCTTGAGGGATGGACGCCCGAGGAGAAAGCTGAGCTGGATGATCATGTGCGACACATGTTGCACTCTCGCCGCGCCCGATTCAAGCGTCGCATGAAGGGTTTCGGACAATATGTTCGTCGACCGCTGGGTTTCCTCGTCACCCTTTACGCCACTCTCATTACGCTCTTCGGTCTGGCCTGGGTTCTCTTCCTCATCGGCTGGATTTACGTCGGCGACAAGCAATCCTATCTTGTCCACATCATCGACAGTGTTCTGGTCGCCCTGTTTGCCATCATGGGTGATGGTCTTGCTCCTTTCCGCGCGGTCGATACGTACCACATGTTCTTCATCTGGCGTCTTTCGCGCTTAATCAAGAGAGCCGAGGAGGGTAAGAAGCCTCGGAATCGATTACAGAAGAAGCGTGTGCCCCAAGGAGTCCCGACAAGTCTCGAAGATTCGCATTTGACGGGTCATCAAGCTCGTGTTCTTCTCGATGCGCAGAACTACAATCCCGAACGAGACGGTACGCTCCAAACGGAACACCAAGTTCCCGAACCCCAGCCCGAAAGTCCCGAGGAGATCGATCTCGAACACGCCAAGACGAACGGCCCTGAAGAAGATCAGCCAGCTCTTACCTTTGCACAGTTCAAGAAACTGCAGCACCATCAAAAGAAGATGGCCAAATCGCACAGTTTCTACAAGCCGCACGAAACATTCACCCATTTTGCCTTTCCACAGAAGTACCTCATCGCCATCGTCATTCTTCTGGACTGCCATTCCTGTCTGCAGATTTCTCTGGGTGCATGCACATGGGGTATCGACTACCACACCCGTCCCTTTGCCATCACGACTGTAATTCTCTGCGTCAGTATCACATGCAACATCACCGCCGGTCTACTCATCAGTCGTGGCGATCGCAAGACGCGCAAGAAGGATGTGTGGGAGTTGCTGGACAGACAAGAACTTACCCAAGACGCCATCAAGCACATGGAGAAGAAGAAGGAAGAAGAAGAAAAGGAGCAGCGCGAAAAGGAAGAAAAGGAACGCAAGAAGGAGGAGAAGGAAGAGAAAGAAAGACAGAGTATGAGTTTGGACAGAGACGGTGAAGTTCCCAGCGTGAGCAAGGAGTTTAAAAAGTTGGTCAAGTCGTCGCGATCAAGCGAGAGTGGTTAAGTTGAGTTGGGGGAGGTAATGAAGAGAGAAATACACGGATAATGAGTATGGGGTTATAAGTAATTGATATAGAAGTCATGAAACACAGATACCTAATTGATTATGTTGCATATACCGGTACTTTGGTCTAGCTTGGACGTGATGATTCACCAGTTGGTTTGGGGATGGCAGCCACATAAGGCTATGGGACGGGCCGCTGCTTGGAGGTCTGTACGAGAATACAGCATCTTGTTACTTTGATCTGATGCGCTTATCTGGATCGACGGTGGACCTAATCTCTTGCCGAGTTGATCTGAGCTTAGATCTTGATCTCTCATCACGCGTCTGAGCTTAGATCTGGGACAGCTTAGGATCTGGGATGCCTGTACTTTTTGTAAGTCGTTACCGAGAGTTCTTATTTACTGGGTCGATCCATGCAAAATATGCTTCAAGTTGTCAGCACGAATTGGCTTGCTAAGTGTCGCCAATAAATTGATGCCCTCGTGATGCCGAACCGACTACTACTGACAGACACCGATTGACGCGATGAACTTTCGCACACACTCATCTGAGTTGCGACTGACATTCAACTTCATCGAGATTTATCCAGTCAATTAGATGTAGGGTCAATTGACCCCCAAAGATTGTTTACACTGTGATCATGCAAATGCAATCTCAGCTTTTCGCATGAGGGTACACCACGAGGTGATGCTCTGGACCTCACACACCGTAATCTGCAGCACCGGCTGTGTCTCTATGGTGAGTACCGCTCCTTGAGAGGGAAACTGTCAGCATTTATTGGAATTGACTATGTTCGCGTCGCTTGAGTGCGATATTCGCAGCGACAATGGTAACAATGGTGCGTCAATGTCTTGAGGTGGTGACCTGGAGGAAGTATTAGCTACTGCGACGCGACTAGACTTGCAGCGCAGGTCAATCTAATCGCATCGCATCGCAAAGCTCAGGCCTTCCCATCAATCACCCCAAAAAGACACGACATGCAAAAATCTTGGACTCACGGGGAATTGAACCCCGGACCTTTCCCAAGCTCGATCCTCTGAACTCGTCAGATTAAAGATGCGAAGGGAAAATCATACCCCTAGACCATAAGCCCTGATTATGTAAGGTCGTTTCCCAATTAAACTTATATCCTGCGCGCTCGTTTTTCGCTCGCTGAGTTAGTGTAAGTGTGGGCGGGCACTTCTTTTAGACCCGAATCGGCTTTCATCACCATCCAAACCCGAAACCCCTCAAAACATCATATGCGAAATGAGGACGACAATTGCTTGTGAGAGGTATCGTATCAGATCCACTTTGACTGGACATAATACTAATGAGTTTGTAGATGCAGGTAAATAATGCGCCAGAATTAGTTGTATTTGTCTGATTGTTTAGGAAATCCAAGGTCAAATGTAGACATGACGACCAACCACCATGCGCAGGCTGTGTCAAGAGCGGTAACACAGAAACATGTACTCTCAGCGGTCCAATTCTCGGACAAAGTACACCGCGTCCTGCAAAGAGACAGCGATTAAGCGTGACGAGTATAGAGAGTGGTTGGCAAGATGTCAATACAGTCTTTGACCAGACGCCACGAGCGCAGATGATTAGTGCGATAAATCTGTTTAGAGCACAATTTCCTGAATTTGGGTTTCTTCATCCTGATGATCTAGAATATCGAGAGTCCGACCTCGGCGTCGTGCAGAAACTGCGACTGTTGGCAATTCTAACAGTATCGCATCGCTACAACGACACTTATTCTTCAGAAACGAATACTCGGAATATACTCTTCATAGCAAGCGAAGCACAGAGGAGAGTAACAAGTGGCCCAAACTTATGCCTTATACAATCATTCCTCATCCTCTCACTCTGCAATTGGGGCGATGGGGATGGTTTCAATGCGTGGATGCATTGTGGTATGGCTACGAGGATGGCGCAGGGGTTGTTGAGTACTGGATTTGCAAGTTGTGGTAAACGAGAAACTCTGTCTGAACTTGAGAAACGGACTTTGTGGACGTGTTTCAAGATGGATAGATTACTGTCTTGTGGGAAGAGACGACAGGCGATGTTTCCGGATGAGGAGATGCATTTTTCTCTTCCTGTGAACGACACACAGTTCCTCTTCGGTCAACCCTCTCAACCTTCTACCCTTCTAACGTACGGACCGGATGATCATCTAGTTCTTCTTATTCAAGGCCTAAGAATTTGGTCTAGAATTCATACATGGATTTCAGAGGGCGGAAGAAGACGTCCCGGTATGACAGAACCAGAACAATGTCCTTTCAACGAAAGTTCGTATTGGCATGGTATGAAGAGGGATTTGTTCAAGTGGAGGGACTCGCAGGATGTGCTTATGAAGTATCCTGGGACCAAAGTATCAGTGCATGCTCAGCGTGGACAAGCTGAGAGGTTTGGATATATCAATTTGGTGTATTACATCAGGTGAGCATGGTCAAATAGGTCTATGTGTATGGCTGACTTTATAGTCTTCTTTTTCTATGTCGAGAGTACATTCCGTTTAGTCCACTAGACGAAGTCAAACCTCGCGGTCCCATCGAACCACCACTCCTAAAAGCCAGAGGCCCCGACGAATTCTGGCTTCAAAACGTCTCAGAGCTCTACGACGCAGCAACTCAGATCTCCTCGTTACTCACAGACCTCGAACACGTCAACTGTCCCCTCCGCACACCCTTCTCCGGGCTCTGCGCTTTTTCGTCTACGCTATGGAGTATATACGGCGGCTCATTCCCAAACTTTATGCAATTCACAGAAATCCAGGTCCAAGAAGCAGATGTACAGGCAGAGCGCACAATGAACATTCTTGTTAGGATATGTCAAGTCTGGGGATTGGCGAAGGAGTGGATTGAAGTTCTTGATACGGCGAAGAGTATCATGAAGGAGAGAAGGGTCAAGAGTTCGAGGTATGATTATCCAGAACTGGAGGATTCTATCCATCTTGCGCCTTTGCAGGGCATGCCGAGACAGACGTTCGATCCTGTGTCGTTGAGGGGTGCTAGGGATGATGTTTCCAAGTTACATCAGTTAGTGGCAGGTGAAGTTGAGGAGGGAGCGGAAGTGCAGGAGGTAGTGACGGATGAAGGGACGGGTGAAAGTGAGTTTGTGGATGAGGATTGGTGGAGGCTTTTGTCATTTTGCGATGATCCGCATTTGCTCTCTACTAGTATCGATAATGCCGGAGACCAGAATCTGAGTTAGATTGGTAGATAAGCTAGGAGTTGATGATACGAGGGTGGTGTTCCATTTGCCGAGTCGTGTATGTAACCCGAAGCTGCAAACCCGACTCGGGGGTTCTAACCCGAGTGGCTTCTATAAGTTACTCCACTCTCGACTTCAATACGACTCTTGTTATCTCAACTTCTTCATACTAAAGAATACTACTCTGTTCTAAGTACAGAAATATTTGAGGAACAATTACAATCTTGAACATTACTTCACAATGGGCGACCTCAACATGTCGGCTCCAGAGCCTCACCTCATGCACCGCTCCCTCATCACCCCCCCAGAAACAGTCACATACGCCTCAGGCTCCTACCTAACCCTCTCAACCGGCCGTAAAATCCTCGATGGCTGTGCCGGCGCGGCCGTAGCAATCATCGGCCACGGAAACACCGAAGTCCGCGACGCCATGATCGCGCAAGCAACCCAAGTTTCATACGTCCACACATTGACATATACTACTTCCAGCGCAGAAGATCTCGCCAACTATCTTCTCGAGAATGAACCTTTTGGTCTATCGAGGGCTTATCTCGTTGGTTCAGGCAGTGAAGCTATGGATTCAGCGATGAAGCTTGCGAGACAGTTCCATGTTGAGAATGGACAGCCTGAACGTACGAGATTTGTGTCGAGAAGACAGGCTTATCATGGGAATACTATTGGCGCTATGAGCGTGAGCAGTAACGTCGCGAGAAGAGCGCCGTACGAAGGTGCTATTCTGTTGGATAACGTTAGTTACGTTAGTCCAGCCTATGAGTACAGGACTAAAAAGGATGGAGAGTCAGAGGAGGAATACTCTCAAAGACTGGTTGATGAAGTCGAAGCGGAGTTCAAGTCTGTCGGTCCTGAGAAGATCATGGCTTTCATTGCAGAGACTGTTGGCGGTGCGACGGCAGGCTGCATTACGCCTCCAAAGGGATACTTTGCTGGTGTTTCCAAGGTGTGCAAGAAATATGGCATTCTTCTCATCCTGGACGAAGTTATGTGCGGAGTTGGACGATGCGGCACGTTCTTTGCTTTTGAGCAGGATGGTGATGTACGTCCTGATATCGTCACGACGGGCAAGGGTCTTGGTGGTGGTTATGTTCCTATCGCCGCAACACTCGTGCACAAGGATATCATCTCGACGATGAAGAAAGGAACGGCGAGTTTCAACCACGGGCATACCTATCAAGCGCACCCCGTAAGCTGTGCCGCGGCCCTAGCCATCCAGAAGATCATCCGTCGCGACGATCTCGTCACCCGCGCTGCCACTCTCGGCCAGCGCCTGCACAAACTCTTAGTCTCAACATTTCAAGATCTGGAGTTTGTAGGAAATATTCGCGGGCGAGGACTATTCTGGGGAATTGAGTTCGTGCGAGACAAGAAGACCAAGGAGCCGTTTGATAGCAAGATTCGGTTTGGAGTCAAGGTGCAGGAGAGAGCTTTTGAGCTTGGGGTTGCGGTATATCCGGGGACTGGCACTGCGGATGGAAGTTCGGGAGATCACGTTATTGTTTCGCCGCCTTTGACTATTTCGGAGGAGGAGATGGATGAGTTGGTTGGGGTTTTAAGGAAGGCTTATGATGATGTCGCATCAGGTTTTAAATGATGTTAAATCGTTTATCATCACGCAGCCATCGCATATAGAAAAGCTCTATGATTGAATTACAGGGAATTTTGTTCTCGACTCGATTTCATTTTGAAAGGCGAGCTTGAAAATACTCTCTCTGCTAAGTATTCCCTATAGCTTCACCCAGGACATCTTCATAAAAACGGGAACTTACCGCCTGCTTTTGCTTTTTAAGCTTTCATTTCACTGCCTCCCATATCAGGAAATATACCCGGGCTCATCATCGCACAGCCTGGCCTGCTGATTCCAGGAATGCAACGCTCTGTTGGTTATTCTGCTGTTGGTTGTGTGTTGTCCCACTTCTGTATGCAACTAAGCAAATTAGGAAGCGCTTTGACAGATCAGATAGGCAGCTGAGGCTGAAGTAACATTCTCAGGGATGCTTTAAAGGTGATGATTTAACTTGAAATATTAATCACTTATTAAAAAGTTATTCTGAGCTCTATTCGATGCTGTTCTTGCCGTGGGGGAAGTTTAAAGGGGTGTTGGTCGACTCTCTTCTGGGAGACGAACATGGATCACGAGCTCACAACCCCAGCATGATCATTTGCAGCTTGGGCCGCAACTAGACTTCATATGGATTATTGCTGCATAAAAACTGGGGTATGTAGTCCTGAATCCTTTGGTTATCTATGGCGAGGTTGGCTCGGATACCTGGAGGATCGAGTACATATGCCATTGACATCCACTCCACGCTCAGAGGTAAGAGCTTCCCCTCACATGTGTTTATCCTAGAATCCCGAGTCCGATCATAACTGAAGCCAAGCCTGGAGAATAGGCCTTTCGATATCGGAAACCGCGTTCGGCCAAACTGGGCAAATTGTTCCTCATACAATGCCTTCTCCTGTGAAGCTCGGCGTAGTCTTTTGTCTACTCGCAAGCTGGGGGTCATGTTTTACTAAATTTAGACGACCCCAAGAATTGGACCCAGATCAAGAAGACTACCAGGACATGATGAACAACAAGCGTTATGACGACGGAGAAACCATCCCGATCTTATTTGACACGAACATAAAAAAGGTTGACCTCTTTGTTGGCCAAGCTATGAACGATAGAAAATTAAGGTGGTTTCTGATCCAAAGTAGGAAGAAATTACCTCTTATCTTGGTTGTTTTGCTAATTAAAATACACAGGCGATACTGATTTAGATACTGATTGGGAGGCCCAGTACGATATCTACAACGTGACCGAGAACATGGAGGATTGCATTTATACGTTCGCGATTCGGGACAGCAAAGCAGGCGGGACACTGGCGAGATCTCAATACGTAAACGTCAGCGCGCCCGAAGAGACAAAAACTATTACTGCACCCATAGCATCGACGACTCTCACCACGGAGACCACTGCAAGCACGACAGATGCCACCTCGAGCGAAGAAACAAATGCTATATCAGAGTCTAGTTCGAAACCCGGGCTATCGCGAGGTGGTATCGCAGGTGTAGCAGTCGGTGCCACAATCGGAAGCATATTACTTCTGGGGGGTATCGGATGGATGATTTGGAGAAGACGAGCAAGAAGGAAAGATGACGCGACGCCAAGAGAGATTGCTGGAAATTCCATCCAAGAATACCCTAACTCTGAGAGACCGAAGAGTGAGCTACCCGCTGAGCCTACCGCCGTTTTCCCAGAGAGTCCTAGAAGTCCCCCTGGATTCTACGAGGCACCGTAATGGGAAGAACAATAGGAACGATCAGCATCACAATATCTTATAGCTATATTGTGATATTCGCATCCTGGCGACTGTTCGCCCTTTTTCGTCAGTCTATTGTTATTGTAATTGTCTACTGTCACATTTTATAAAGCTTCTTAACGCTTCTATATATTTATATTGTTAATACTCTTATAAGTACCAAACCATTTCGTTTTGCTCTGCACTGGCCAGTATCTCCTAGCCCAACATCAAGTCGATGGCGCTGGTTGTCACCGCCCGGGTAACTTCTTTGTCCATCCTGATTTTACTAGAAGAAGCTCTGGAGACGGGGTTAGGTCAGTGATCCAGTGTGAAGGCTCATATTTTAGGAGCTAACCTTGAGCCCTTCATCTCCAGCATCGCAGCACTTGCTGTCAATTTATCACGCAGCGTTCTAGTAAGCCCGGCCTCCGCTAATAGCCGGACTTCAAGAGCTCTTGATATCAATCAGTATGTACCCGAGCTAGAGTGAGAAAGTCTGTGAAGTTTCTTTCCAGGAAGGCGAAGCCGCGTGACCTGTAAGGGAATCAAAATCGGTAGATACTGGTAAGTAGTCATCGATGATTTGGTTGGGTTGTTAAGAAAGGCTTTTGATGATGTTACCTCAGGTTTTAATTAAAGACAATTCACGGTGTTTTCTTATTTGCCTTGTGCCTGTCTTCTTAAAATCGTTTGGTAATCGAATGGTAGGTGCAGGTGCATGTTCAGATGCAGGCGCAGGCTGGAGCTTCCAAATAATGCAAGTGGGCCGACGTCTTACCAACACCAACCCCGCCTGTCAGATTTTCGCCCTCATTGCTCGCAGCACACACAACGCTGCTTGTTAATAGACTTTGCCTTATACAAGATGAACCTGTGACACCATAATTCATTTCTGCTGCCATGGAACCAGTAGGACTGGCCATAGGCGTTGTCGGCCTCGCAGGCCTCTTCAGCACATGCCTGCACGCTTTACAAAGACTCGACTCATACAAGACAGTCGGTCGCGACTCACGGCAGCTCGACGCCCAGCTCAGTGCAACAATTCATTTGTTCGAGCGCTGGGGCGAGGGAGTTGGTATCAGTCAGGGGAAGCTGTCCAAGGCCCATCACCCAGACCTTGACGATCCGCGCACCTTTCTGGTTATTCAGCGTCTCCTTGGCAGTATCAATGAGTTTCTGCAAACGTCTAACAATGTTGACCACAGGAGTCTCGACTTTTCGATACGCGATCCAGGCCCGGAGAAGGTCTCGCGATGGGAAAAGACTGCTTGGGCGTTGCGTGGAAAGTTGAAGCAGACCAATCAAGTCCAAGCGCTGGCGACTCTTGTTGCAGACCTCTACAACGTGGTTCCCCCGACGAACGTCCCATCTGATGAACAGAACGAGCCCCCTATCGATGAAACCTACGCCAATGAGATGCGCGAGATACTGAGCAAGATTGAGGAACAGTTGAAAAGTAAGTCACCCCTACCTTCGTTCTGCTGCCGTACTGAAACGGCCGATAGCTGAGGAGATACGTGACCTACGAACATGGCTCGGCAGCCCTCCACCAAACGATGTGTACGATGATGCAAAGGATAAACGTCTCGAAAAGACCTGCGAATGGATCCTGGAACGCGAAGAGTTCTTAGAATGGCATGAACCGTCAAGTTCGAGCAAGCTACTCTGGATTAGAGGTCCAGCAGGCTTCGGAAAAACTATCCTCTGCGGCAGGATAGTTCAAGAAGTCGAAAATACCTCTCCAGGGCCTGCGGCATCCTTCTTCCTGTCTTCCAAGTTTGAGGGACGCGACGAGCCTTTTTCAATTATACGATCGTGGTTGACGACACTGATGATGCGAAGCAAGGATGCTTATGACATTGTGAGGGCGAGCCGTATCTCCCAGCATGAGCAGAAAGCCACCCAAGCACAAATTCTTGCATTATTTGGGAGCCTGCTGATGCAAGTTTCAGACTGTACTCTTGTTCTTGATGGTTTAGACGAATGCACAAGCGTGCCAGGCGCCGACGTGGAATCTATCCCGCGTTTTCTGGATGCGCTGAGGAAGGCTGTCTCAAAGACAAACACGAGGCTTCTCATTACAAGTCGCGGAAATCGTGTCATTCAGCAGGGCCTCTGCCTCTTCCCTGGTTACAGCGAGTACGATATCACCACCGAAGACGTGGCGACTGACCTGATGGCCTATTCCTCCCAGATCGTCAGTACAAGACTATCGAACAAGGACGAATCGACGAGGCTTTTCATAGCCAACAAGATGAAAGACCGTTGTGAGGGCCAGTTCCAATGGATCAAGCTTCAGGAAAGATCTTTACGCAAGGGAAGAAATAGAAAACAACTGGAGAGGGAAATTGACAACACGCCGTCTGGACTTGATAGTCTGTATGATCGCGAGTGGATGAGGATTGAGTCCATGGAGGCCGCAGACAAGGAGCGGGCTCTGTGTTTGTTACGATGGATCGTGTTCGCGACCAAGCCCTTGAACGTGCTTGAGATTAGTGAGGCGGTTCTCATTACGGATGAGTGCGAGGAGCTACCAGCTGACGAGATGCCGGACGAGTTTGATGACGATTATGTTGAAAGCATGATTTTGAACCTTTGTGGCTCATTACTCGAAACGCGGCATCCTTCCAAGAATGAGGTCCAAACCATCGGAGCAATACACGACGATTACATGCGAGACGAGAGACAGGCTGCTATCGATAAAGATTCTGTGGGATTCCAGGAAATTCATCTGACTCACTTTTCTGTCAAAGAGTACCTTCTTTCAACCAATCTCTTTCCCCTCCCCTCGCCTGTATCCAACGAAAACCTCCGCGTTTCAAACGAACATCTGGGGAACACATGTCTTGCAAAGTCTTGTTTACGATACATGAGCTTTCCAGGCGCTTGGGAGAACTGGCAAGAGGATAGACCGGCAACACGCCTACTATTATATGCCGCTGAGTCGTGGCCAATACACTACAAACGCGCCCAAGCAGCCGATGCTGATTTGCAAAGTGCCATAATCAATCTTTTTGAGGGCCGAACAAGGAATTTTGAGGCGTGGAGAGACTGGCATGGCTTGAAGCTTTTCGATCTCCCCGATAGAAGGGCTAGGAAAGTGCATCCGTTCCACATTGCCATAAGTCTTGGATTGGAAGACGTTGTGGAGGTTCTGATACGCAAGAGCAAACAAACTATCGATATACGCTGCAACTCGAATGCAGCAGCTTTGCACTTTCTTTGCTTCTCTCAGAACAAATCACTCGCTGAGCTTCTCATCAATAACGGCGCTGAACTTGATCCTGTGGTAGGCGGTAGGGTAACGCCTCTTTCTCTGGCTTTGGCATGGGGGAATATAGAGATCGCTGCAGTTCTCCTCGCCCGAGGGGCGAGCGTTACCTTGGCTGATGATTCCGGACAGACGCCGCTTCATATCGTCGCAGAGCAAGGGAACGTCGATTTAGCCCGTCAAATCCTTGATAGAGGGGCTAGTCTCTGTGCTAAGGCGAGGGACGGATACACGCCGCTCTTGTACGCCGCCAGGGAAGGTCACTATGATGTCGCGAAGCTTTTCTTGGAAAGAGGCGCCAACTATCTGGATTCTATTGATGGTCACACGACAGTTGGCTTAGCTGCGTGGTACAACCACATTAGCGTTGTTCGAGTGCTTCTCGACCAGGGAGCGGATATAGAAGGCACAAGTCAAGGACCGTCCTTACTCAGTATTGCCGCTTCCAGAGGACACATTGAGTTAGCGGATTTGTTTCTTGACCGAGGGGCTGTTGTTGATGGGTTGTGCTTTGGGACAACTGGACATACACCGCTGTACCTGGCGTTCTCCGGGGGAAACTACGCCATTGCCGAAACCCTCATGAGGAGAGGCGCTGACATCACTGTGCTTTCAAAAGGTCTTAAAATCCCGCTTTACCAAGCTGCGGTCGATGGCCGGCGCGATGTAGTCGCGCTTTTGCTACAAGAAGATGCTGATGGAGGAAAAGACGCTTTTGCAGCACTCAAGATTGCCATGATCAACAATCAGCTTGGGGCCGTCGAAACACTCTTCAAAGCAGTTCGATTTGATAAAACAACAACTCTCCACATTGCTGCTAGGAAAGGAAGGTTGCGAGTAATCGAGGTACTTCTCAACGCTGGTGCAGATCCAATGGCCAAGGATTCAACCGGCCGAATCGCACTTTCTTACGCTGCAGAATATGGACAAGCTTCTACGGTAGATCTTCTTTCTGGGAACGACTATTCCTTGACGTGTATCGATACTTGCCACCGCATGCCCATCCACTACGCGTGCGCAGGGGGGCATCTGGATGTAGTCAGCTTGATACTATCCCGACTGCTAGAGACCGAGTCGACGATAGACGCTCGCGACCGCTGGGGCTCGACACCCCTATCTATAGCCGCGAGACAAGGCCATGTCGAAATCGTCAAGCTATTACTTGCCACAGAGCTCGTTGACAAGAACTCCAGCGATGATCTGGGACGGACTGTCGAGTGGTGGGCGAGGCAGCGAGGGCATTCCGAGATCTTGACTTTAATCACAGGAATGGAAAATGGGCAGGCTCACGAGAAACAGAAGGACGAGAGGTATGGAGTGTTTATCTGCGATATATGTTATTCGACTATGTTGGATGGGAACTATTATCATTGTGGAATGTGTAATGGTGGGGATTTTGATGTTTGTGTTGAGTGCTTTGGACGAGGGGGTCAATGTTTTGTTGACATGCATGAGCTGATATCGAGAACTCGGATCTCAGTGTGAATTTATCCTGAATATATTCCGTTATACTATCGATATAAAACTCCGCTTTTGTGTCTACTGACAGTTATATAAGATCAGAGTATAAAAGGAAATGCTTCACACCTTGTTCGAGTGCTAGAAGAACTCCACGTGGCTATACAAGTTCTGAGCCAATCAGCATGGCGCATGTTGGCCCGCTCTTACGTTCATGGTAATACGTTCAGTTCTCTGACTAAGAGTCAGCTTGAACCAGAGTGCAACCCTTACAACCAGGCTTCCAAACTCTTGGCGTACTTCCCTCTCTTTGTACATACCCGATTTCCGTCTTGTTCTCCCTCCCATTTGGTATTCATTACCAGCCACGATGCACAATCATGACAAAAAGACTCCGTCAACGGAGTGGAGCGAGTTATTTTCCAGTAACCCCTCTTACGAGCCGACATCATATAAAGCCCTCGACAATCTCACGTCAAACGACAAACTAGCCTTTCTACATCATGAGTTCTGGCACGAGATCCGAGAATGGACCCGGAACGATACGACTGAAATGACGCGTATCGTTCATCCTGATTTAACGGGATCCGGAGGCATCTTCATCGGGGGCATGAACCATGCACTCAACGAGACGATTCTCGAAGAGAATAATATCCAAGCGGTCATTTCAATCCATCCCAAGGACTCACTGGCATGGGATAAGAACGATACGACGTCTGGGCTGCAAAGATTCTTCACAAGCAACAACGTCGTCAAGTACCCGCTCATAATCCCGCTCGAAGATAGCGCCAACTCTGACTTGATCAGTTGCTTCGACGAAACCAACGCATTCATCAAGAAGCATACTAAGGAGGGGAGGAATATCCTGATTCATTGTAAATCGGGTCGCTCACGATCCGTCGCCGTACTCATCGCCTATCTGCAACAAAAGTTCTACACGGAGAAAGCCATTGCTTCCTTGGAGAAGGAGGAGGCTCAGGAACAAATGAGGCTGCACAGAGAAGATGTGACAGAGGCGATACGCAAGCAGCGCCTTCCTGTCGTCATTATAATGGAACGCTTTGCTGAGCTATTGGAGCTGTACGACCTTCAACTCATCGGGGCTCTACCTGCATTTGAGCCAGCGAAGAGCGTGACTCACCAATCTACTGCCATTGAGTCAAGTAAAAAGCCGGAGCCCGCAGCGAATCAGGTGAACCAAGGGAGCAAGATCGTGCAGACAAAGGGCGGAGCGGCAGTGCTCAAGATATGCGTTGCTGCGGTGTTCTTTAAAAACAATCAGAAGCCCACGGAAGCCGTAGTGCACCAATTCTTCGAAATCAATGAGGCTTACTTCTATGAATTGGAAGGTCTAGAATACAAGGGCAGGTCGTATGTTGGCTGTCAACATGCATGTCCCGGCCTCGTGGAATTCTGCTATGGCTATGCTAGGGAGTATTGCCTCGTGCTGCCAAAGGGTATAGAAGAGCATGTTAAGATAGTTATATCTAAATAGAATGACGATTGGAAGGAATAGGAATATTAACCCCTTGAAGCACCCAAGAAGTCCCCAATTACTCTTACTCTACCTTATATCTCCTACTATTAAAATCCTGGATAAAAACCTCTATCACACTTTTGGAAACCGCCTGTTATAACCAAGGTATAGAGTCTTACCTCCAAGTTTCCAACGAGTGCTAAATGTTCCAAGAGTAGATAGCAGCTCCTCTAGATGCTCACTACCGTTGTCGCCACTACATATTCAAACGATAAAGTTGACGCTCCCAAGGAACTGGGAGCTTCTCACGCCATCAACTATCGCGAGACACCCAACTGGGGCGATGTCGCACGAGCGTTGACACCCAGGAGACCGATCTCACTTCTCATCCAGGCTGGCCGTTGAAGAAAGGCATCTTCCGTATAAGTCAATCCTGTCCCTTATCCAACCTGCTGCCTTCGTCCTTCCCCGCCTCCACCTCCACCTTCGTACTGGTTTCATTTCCCCCAACCACCATCTCCCCATCATCCCCTGATGCCTCATCAATCAGTTTCTGATCATAATCCTTCTTCCAATCCTCATAACTTCGATATAAGTACTTCTGGTCCCCCGGATGGTTACGGTAGTAGGTCCCATGGTTAATCTCACAGACGCCCTCCTGCTTCCCCTTGTGGTCGACGCAGAAAGCCCGATTGCATAGAAGGCATAACTGAGTTGGGAGATTGTCTTTAAGGTGCGGCTTTCTCAGTCGCATTCGATTGTGGACGTGGCAGGGTCCGGCGTTATCAGAGATATCGTCCTGCGGAATATTTAGCCTTTTGAATTGAAACAGCACGTGACGGACAGAGCGACCATAGTGTTTGTAGGGTTTGAAGGTGCTGGGCGGACGATGGATTTACGTGTGGTCCGGTGCAGATAGTTCAATAGAGCTAGGATTTATGGTATTAGGGTCTTGAATCAGGCTATTGAGTTGATCAAAAAGTCGTCTTGGTAACCTTGTTGAAACTGATGCCCTTGATGGTGATTGTGTTAAGTTCCCCTCGTACGAGTTATCAGAATTTCCCCTCTTTTATACGTCACATGCCAATGCAGAACGCAGAATTGGTCAGCACTCTGCAAGGTAGCAGCAAGGCTTAGGGATGTACCAATGGAGCAGCTGGAAACCATTCAACCACTCACTCGAAAACTACGTGAAGCACGAATAGAAGCTATCGCTAATGATGCAGCAATGAGAGAGGTCGACGCAGGTTGGACCATACGCATCGCGGTGCGCAGCTTTGCTCGGAACGATGCAGCAGGTGCTGGTGTAGCAATTCAGATATCGCGTCTGGGCTTTGAACATATTCTTGAGATTGGCGGGGCAGCCAGTATTGCGCAGTCACTCAAGGGCATCAAGCTCGGGGGCGCCATTACTATTATTGGGGTTCTGACATCGTCGGACAAGCAACCTGCGTTGATGGAAGCTCTCAATCATCTTTGCATTGTCCATGGTATTCTTATCGGATCTAAAGTGCAGTTCGAGGAGATGAACCGTGCTATTGATTTGACAAAATGAAACCAGTAGTTGAAAACAAGATCTTTTCGTTTAAGCAGGCTAAGGAGGCCTATCGGTACCAGTGGGATAGGAAGAACTTTGGAAAGGTTGCTGTTCAAGTTGGAAACTGAAAGGTTACAATATAAAAGTGTACTGTAGCTTTTTAGATACTGGAACCAATCACTATACTCTCCCTTATTAATCCCAATTGCCTCTTCGTAGGTCCTTGCCTGATAAGAAGAATTCCACCTTGAATTACACTTTTCCAGCACTATGACTCCAATGCTTACACGGGGCCTTTTGTTTTGCCCTGGCATTATAGGAATGTTAAAACGTAGTCAGCAGACCTCCGCCATCGTCCCATATAATATTAGGGGTCTACAAGCTGAAAAGCGTCGGCAAGCCATTGATCGGTGTAGAACTTGCAAGTCGCTATTGAGGCTGGCTGAGAAGCACCGCTTGTTTCATTTCACAAGCATTCGTCGGGATGATGAACTCAACTAGTTGACAATTACACGAGGCCCCTGGATAACGGAATGGGCCGTTGTCAATTTGGGCAAGACATACATTACTAGCTGCATGTACTATTGGCTCTGGGGGTTGTAACCGCCGTGTCGGTGAACTTGAAGATGACAATTTATTCAGACACAATTTCATCTTTGAAACTGTCATTATGACAGGTTTTAAAAATAGAGATACGACATGTGGCAGTATTATTAAAAAGAATCGAGGGTATGACAACAAGCAAGTATAACGCTGGCAAAACCCTGCTTGTGACGATGTTCGGTCTGATCGCCACTGTGGAAAACGCCTTCAAATAGGGGCCCAATGGACTACCCTGTCAGTCCGACAGCAAGGTCTGGACCCAAATCATATTCGCTTAAGGAAAACAAGCCTTGGCTGTCTCAGAACGAAAAGCGTTTGTCTCACAGAAACCTTCCAATCGACAACGTTGAAATTAACGACAGCGGTATGGAGAAAACGCCATGCGTCTGAACATCGTGTGCTGAGATACCAAAGCGTAAAAAACTATTGCTTTTCTTGTTGAAGCGATATTTCGTGGCTGGCTGAGTGGTCAGTAGAACATCAACGTTCTACGGATTGATACACCAAACCTGTGATCACGACGACTTGCGTGACGAGTCTCGACCACAATGTAAGCTCGGTGGCTGTCTGTTGAGAAGCTTTGTCATTCTCGCCTTTAAGCACGTTATCGAGGATTGACACGATCTATGTAGAGAAAACGGATATATAAAGAGGTCAACAGCCGCCCTTCTTCATCTCATCCTCCTCAACCAACAATCTCACTACAACAATCATCTACTTTACAAAACCTTCTCAATCAACTATCTTCATCATGTCTCCCTCTCGCTCAACTCTCGCCACCATCATCAACAAGACCTCTCTGGAGCTCACTCTCCAGACCGACAGTGTCGACCACGGAATATGGTCCCAGAGCCTGAGCCCCCCCTCCATCATCGGTCCCGACAGCCAGGGAAAGCTCCAGGCTGAGTCTGCTGGTCTCTGGACTGGTGACGAAGGCTCTGTCTACTACAGCAGCCCTGCTGGTACCTTTTACTTCCAGTTCGACAACCCCTACAGTGGCTCCAACAGCTACGATCAGAGTGCTCCTGCCGGCTACACCATCACCCGCTCTGGAGGTGGTGGTGACAATGCTGCTGTCACCTGGATTATCGGTACGTAGCATCATCTCGACCAACTCGCTTTGTGGATAGGAAGCTAATTGGTTTACAGACTCATCCAACTAGGATCTGCCATGCAGACCTTTATATGTGTAGCTAAGCAAGGCTTATAGATGTCGGGTGGTCTAGCTGAAAAGGGGATTCTTGGGGGTTTGGGAATTTGTAACTCAAGGACATTTAGAAACCTGTTCTTAATACCATCTGCCAACCAACTTGTCCCTCACAATGGCTCCATAAGCTCAGAGTCAAAGAACCCCCGTATGATACCCCCACGACCTGGAATAATAGTGCTATCCCACCCTATAAACAGCTTTTCCTCGTGTTGATACATGAATGAATACACAGCGTCGTCGACCTCTACGAATCGAGCCTTTTGATCCCTTTGATCCAGTCCCCATGCGGTAGCAAAAATACGTATCTTTGGCCGTTGCTGTTCCAGTCTGGGACTATGACTAAGGGTGTCCCGCATTTTGACTAGAAAGTTCTCGTAGAGATCGTCCGTTCTCTTGAAAGCTAGGTGACTTAGCTCAACGCAGCGCAATGAAGCTGGCAGTGCTGCCACAACCCCAATCAGATCGTCGATGTCGAGGATAAATCCGGACAACCCAAAATGTTCAAGTTGCGGCCACTGATCGATGGGGAAGATGGTAGATAAGGACAGGTCCACTTGTTCCAGTTCATCTGGCTCAAGTAGACCGGGTTCTCCATCTGATATATCAGTAGTTGTACGAAGGCATATATGTTTGAGATCCTTCGCTTTGGCGAGGGCATCATGGAGCAGTCCGGATTTATAAGAAATCCAATTCTCCTCCTCGAGATATCCAGTAAAGATATCTAAGCTCAGATGACTGAAGCCAGGCCGCTGAAGCAAGGTGACTAGATCATTGTATTCAGCACAAGGCTGATCGAATATGTGGCAGTTCATACCACATCACACCTCCCTGCCACCGACAACAAGTTCTGTGACATAATGTTGTTCGCTTTCAGCCAAAGCGCGAGTAACTGCTCGATATCCCCTCCATCTATTTCTGTATGCCTCAGCATTAGACCTGACACCATACTCTCGCTCATACGGGCCAGAGGGGCCATCTTCGCCGATCCATGGAAGCGCCTTCCCGGGGGCCGGAGGCCAGGCGGTTGGTCGTGGATATTCGAAACCAGCAGGGAATGCCCGAATCATGGGTGTTTTAAACAATGGCCTGTGATCTATTCCATGGGCCGAGGGAGTGATCGTAACACGCTTCAGTGAGGGGAAGCGCTCGAGTCCATATTTGAAGGTGTCTATATCGAGATTGGACGCAATGATCTGTTCCTGATCTTGTATAAGGGATGTATAGAGATCCCACGACTCTTGCCAGCCTAGACTGAAACGAGGGTCGCTGTGCCAAGTATCCATGGAGCGTCGTATGAACCATAACGGACAGGTCGCAGGGTTGTCAGGCTCTGGCCAAGTGTAGAAAGAACCCGACCAGTCTCCCTCAAGGTCGGGCTGTGTGAAAAGGCGAGCGTCATCCCAAATGATTTCAGTGACGCTGTGACGAAACTCTTCGTGGTTCGCAACGGCACGAAAGACGTTGATGTTTAGAGAGTTGGCGGACAAGAAGACGCGAGTAAGGCGAAGCGGTACATCTCTGCCCATGGCTGAGCACGTTGAGCGTAGGCTCTTGGCGTCTACATTGTCAAAATGAGAGTATATAATGTTGCGAAGCTCTTTGGGCAGTTGGAGAAGCTTGGAAGGGACGTGTGAAGCAGAGTCTGCCATTTTGGTTAGTTCGGGATGATTTCAAGGTGCCACCGTCTCTTTCACTGTATTTTAGTGCGTAATTAAGGTTGGCGGGGTTGATTACTACCTGCGCAATGCTGGATAAGCTGACACTGGTGTGTGAATATCGTCACGAGGCCAAGCACGTTAAAGAACTCCAATTACCCGTCGTATACCAACACAGACATTGTAGCTCGGCTGTAGACCTGTACAGTCTGGTTTTACAGCAAGGTTCCCATTATTGGAATTGTCTGGTGAACGCTATGATAGGAAAATGGCTACTTTGATTTCAGATAGAGATGCAATACCAAGTTTCCCGTGGGAGGCCCGCACGATTGCTCTTGACTATAGGGTAGCCTCGAGTGATGTTGCGCACGTAATGTGTACGGTACCTGGTGATAGGTTGTGAATTTATTGGCTACTTCAGCCGCACAGTGAGTTGGCAGGGATGAGTCCCCTGCAATAGCTGAGCACGATTTCAAAGCCCAAGTTATTGGTGCCTGGTTTATTCAGTGGCCAAATAGTGGCTTCATCACCCACCAGTAACCCGTGCTCAGGAACCCAACGCAGAAGCTAGATCGCATCTGGATGCAGCAATGGGTTGATAACAACCCAGACCTTTCGCCTTGAGCCACTTTTATTGGTCCCATCGTTAGAGTAGGGCACCATTTGCTGCCCATGCCAGTTCATCTTGAGATCCATCTAACATCTTGTTCAAGATCGAGAGAGAGCTGTGTGAGTACGCCTCGGAAGGCCGCTACTTTTTCGAGGAATAACCGACAGCTATCTTGAACCTGGCCACTACCGGTGTATGCTGTTGTTCGGTGCTGGCCACTGGGACTGCCTTGAGGTTATAAGGTGCTGGGGTACTAGAGTCGCTCTGAGTGTCGGCGGTTGACTACCCCATGGTCACAGAGATCATCGTCGTGAACGTAACGATTGCCGAACCTCGTCCGTTATTCAACGGAGATGGCTGAATTCTGGACCTAGAGAATGTCCAGAACGGCTGAAGCTGAGCTGGTCATTTGATGTGAACCTCAGCTCCTGCAAGCCACGTTCAATAATATTGCTTTTTTCCCTCGTATAAGAGTCTTGGCGAGTACGTACACATCTTTTCTACAAGGCTGCCACAGTCATGTCAGGTACTACAATGTCCCAGGAAATTTTCTACTTGACTTCCTGAGACCCCAGCTCATCCCATTGTGTCCAAACTCTCCAATTGACCTCCAGCCATGCACTGCGCAAACACTTTCAAACCTATTGGACTTGTTGGACTACTGCTCCACAACGTCGTTGCTTTAAAGCCAGAACATGTAGCCAAACGAGACCATGACTACATTCTACCGAGAGCCACAGAAGCTCCCCATGGCCTTCTCGAAGATGTGAAGCTTCTTCAGGGGCACCGAATGAAGGAACGCCAGGTGTCAGCGACAACGTCTTTGTCGCTGGTCCTGACCATGGCTCCTGACAAGACCTGCGGGTACCTTTCAGGAAGCGTTGGCGTTCCGATTACTTGCGAGAACGGAGCTCGTTGTACCTGGGAACCCAACATGCTCAACATAATCGCATGTGGAACGGATCACTACTTGCAGTGCGTCGAGTCCATGACTGCCGAGGACCCGAAGCTATGCGATGATGTTTGCCAGAGTGATACTTGGAACCTACTATGGTATGCTTAACCCTTCAAGTAGTGTCTCTTGCCCATTATGATAGCTAATCTGCTGCCTTTCTACAGTACCGACTCTGATGAACCCTACTGCCGTACCTACCTCTATCCAAACGGTGTCGTCGATTATCGTTGTGCTTCTACATCGGTCAGATCAATTCAGAGAGTAGAGCATACATATAAGGGCGACGACAGTCCAAACTTCGTCACTACGACCATCAGTAATGAGGACGAGACTACAATTTCGATACCTGGAACGGTATCTAGACCAATGGTCATCGATGACCCGACGAGCACGACGGATAGTCCTGGTCCAACAACCTCATCTGAAGTTCCTGCTCCTCCATCCAAAAAAGTTCCTGTGGGAGCTATTGTCGGGGGTGTCGTTGGAGGTTTAGCTGTTCTTGGTCTCATTGCTATTGGGATCATCTTTGCATTGCGTCGTCGCAAGCCCAAGCCCACTGTCGACACGAGAATCTCCTACCAGCCAAACGCGATGCATGAACCTTCTCAAATGACTCAAAAACCACAGTCAGGTCCGTCTCATCAACAAGTGGTTCTTTCGCCCGCTTATGACCCCGGCATGGCATCACCTCCTGTCCAGCCAAACCCCCATACATCTATGGTCAGCGGATCAATCTCTCCGATCGGGCCAGCTTCGCCGGTGGGTTGGAGTCAATATCCATCACCTGCACCCATCGCTTCTCCGGCTCCAGCATATGAAGTCGCAGGGCCTGAGGCACGAGAGGCTCCTCCGGTTCACGAACTAGGCGCCGACGTATCCATGAGAAAGTAGTGGGAATTTGCACCCAGATTAGGCATACAATTAGTATGGACTGTACAATTTGCCATGTGAATACTACGTTTGACTGGGATATGCAATATGACGGGATTATAATTGGCAAGATAGCAAAGTTTCTTCTAGGATGGAGAGTTGATTGGCCCAAGTCTCCCTATTGCAAATCGTTACTGTTAGCCGGTGTTAAGATGGGAATATTCCACAGCAGCCAATGCGCTGTTGAGTGCAAGATTATTCTTCGTACTCCAATCCCATGTGCCATCCTCCTCTGGCTCACCCGGAGGCTGATTGAATACCAGCTTCACGTCAGGTCCAAAAACCATGCAGTAGCTACTCCCTCCAAAATGGAACATGCCAAGTTCATCTCCCTTCGAAATCGTCTGACCCTTAGCAACCGTGAATTCACAGCTCGAAACCTCAGCCATCCCAATATACACAATGGCCATAAGACCAATAGGACCTTCAGCTTGAATGTAGATGATGCCCCGTGTGGCTACAGACGATAGATACGGCTGTGAGTCTAGTGTCGCACATGGATCGGGGTTTGGGAAACCCTGAGATGGACTTTGACTGTAATACGTTCCAGGAACGTTCACAATGCCAAACACCTTGCCATTTACCGGTGAGCTCCAACGATGGTAACTCAGAGCGCTGAGGAATGCTTGGTAGACAGATCCACCCTTGAAATGCTCCACGTAGAGTTGATTGAAGTTGAACATATTCTCAAGAGAATACGGCTGATCCTTGAGCATGAAGACGTCGCTGGCTTTGACATTCTGTTTGTACTGCAGTGGAGTCGACTCGCAGGAGTTGTTCAGTATGGAGGTGTTGTTTGGCTGTGCCACAGGACGGACGCCTGGCTTGAATTTCTTAGTGAAGAATTGGTCCCAAGACTCGAACCCAAGGTACAGGGGATCATCGGGATTGGGGCAACGGTAGATATCCGTGAACCTGCGATCCGGCCCATCGAGGATAGCGCTACTGGCAAGTAGGCTCTGAGCTCTGAGTCCCACCCACCCATTTGGCGCCTTGAGAACTGCTTTCGAGGCAGGTGAAGCAAGAAACGCCTCATAGTCTTGGAGAATGGGTTGGAACTTCTGGTTCACCGAGGGGAGGTACCAAAAGATCAGTCCTGAATTGGTACCCATAGGCCAATTGAGCACTGCGTTAATAGGAAAGCCAATCAATCCCATCGCATCAGAATCATTCACTTCAAAGAACTCGGGACCCGTGACGATGATGCGGTTCAGGACCGCAATGAAGGTTGCAAAGTCACGAATCTGGGGGTTTCCGATTGGATCTGTGCCATGATGGTAACCGAGAGGAACTTCGGCAAACATCTGTTCTGCAAGGATGCTCAACTTCTCATCGGCGTTGACAAAGTCGGAGAAGGCTTGGACATTTGGGTTCATGGGCAGGTCTTGGGCTGCAGTTTGCTGGACCTTTTGGCTGATCCATTTGAAGATGGTGTTGATGCTTCGAGGAAGCCATAGTCCCGGACTCTGCGTTTCAGTAAAGCTGATACAGGACATGACGAGAATTAATTATGTGCGCGACAAATTGAGGTTGTTGAATACCAAGGGAGAGCCAGTGCAGTGTAAGGTATGGTTGGGTTCGACGGGCAGTAGAGACTCACCGCTCATATTATAAGGCGGTAATTGCTTCGGCTTCCAGACACAAGGAAGGGATGGATGTACTACACTATGACAGTAGTGGCTGCAAGGGAGGTGATAATCATTGGTTCGGGACACGGGAAGGTGAGACATCTCGTAGATCTTGGATGTGTATCTCCCGTCCCTCCATCACTGGGGAGAAGATTGAAGCCTGTCGAGTTAAGGATACGAGTAATAAACACGCGAAGATTCAAGAGAATGTTATGAGATAGTAAGGGGCTTTTGAAAAACAACCTGTCATTCCCTGCGCTCTCCACAGCCGAGCTTTGATTCATGTCAATTTAGGATACTTCTCGTCTTTGTCATAGCGGCAGACGAGTATGTCCTCTAAACAGGGATCTTAAACCCAGATCGTCGAAGGTGCTGGAACATGCCATCGGGATCATACTTTTTAGATGCCTTCCTGATCAGCTCAACATTGTCATCCCCATAGTACAACAATGGGTCTTGACCTCCTCTTGCATAGTTGAGATATACCCAGGAATACCCAATAGCCATCTTCTCGGCATATGCGTCAACATCAGCCTTGAACGCTCGGGTAAGCGGATCAATCTTCTCCTGGTTCTTCTCGGTGTCAACAGTGACGGCGATGAGCCACATGAGCGCAGGGCCTTTGTCGACGACGCTTTCCAATCCAAGGACATTACTCCCGTTTTCACGGCCATGTTTCACCATGGACTGGGTAACCGGTTGAAACTGTACAAGTACACTGAACTTTGAAACTGGCGCAGCAGCTTTCATCTTATCGACATACTCGTCGAACTTGTCGTGCATGAATGTCATGAGGCGTATGTCATTTGTAGTCGTTCCGGTCATCCAATTAGCGCTACACGGTTAGTCACCGAGACAGACCTTTGGATGAGTTGACTTACTAAAGTCCGAGGGGAGTAGGCCCGGTAAACTGGGGCACGACATCGGCGATCTTCCCTTTCGTTGTTGTATTGGAGGTACTGGGGATGCTGAAAAGTTTCGAGAAGGAAGATGGAGATTCTATGGCGTCGGAATTTGAAACGACTGAGAGTAGGTGCTTCTGCTCTCCATCCCACTGGACAGTAACGATGAGCTGAGAGGCAGGATCCTTGTCGTTAGATTCCACAAAGTCGATGTATTCTTTGAAGACAGCGTCGCGTTGAGAAAGGCCAAAGCTGACGAAACCTGCCCAGATTTCATTCGAGTCGACGGCACCTGAAGAACAACTGTGTCAGAATTCGGGCTCACTGTTTTGAGGGACGACTTACGTTGGTCTATACGAGTGACCAAACCGAGATTTCCAGAACCACCTTTGAGACTTTTCCATAGGTCGGAATGCTCATCCTTATTCGCGTTTACGATTCGACCGTCCGCCAAAACAACCTCGAAGTTCACTACTTGGTCGCAAGCAAAACCCTTGGTGCTAGAGTGGAAAGAGTACTGGAAGTGTCAGCGCATATATTGCTTTAGTCAACATCACACTGACCCCTCCGCCGGTGGTAAAGCCACCGACACCGACAGGAGAAGCCCGTCCTCCGACGGCGGCGACTCCATACGGATCAAGAGCTTCGTACACAAGACCCCAATTGGAACCAGGTTCAATCCTGGCAATTCCATTCTCGGAATCGTAAACAGTACGGTTCATGTAACCTATATCTCAGTTAGGAGCGTCAATGGCTTGGCTTAATTTATACGTACTGAAGTCGATAGTGACACCGTCCTCGACACTGTTCGCCCCTCGGTATGCTGAATGAGCGCCACTACGAATACCAAATGGGCATTCGTTAGCTGCGAGAACTTTAACTATCTTGGAAACATCTTCAGTGCTATTGGGCATCACCATGCACCATGGTGAAAGGGCAGCATTGGCGGAATAGTAGGTGTCCAATCGCTGTTCGTATCCTGCCGTGTTGGGCATGTACATTTTTCCTATCAGTTGTGGAACTTCGTCGAGTCTAGTGGACTTCGGAAGTAATCAGCAAGCGTCTCTTAATAAGGAGAGAACGACGTACACAGGTTGATGGTTGCAGGGACCATACACCTGGTGCTAAGAGCCAAATGATAGGGAGACGCATGATACAAGAGTTAGCAGAAAGATCGCTCACTAGTTGCAGGCGAGAGATAATAACGAGGTAGGAAGCAGGTCCAGACTTAGTTGTCTGCTTTGCTCAAGATGAAAGGGGGAATACCGGTGTGACATATCTACATACATATACAGATGTCCATATCACTGGTGCTGAGGCTGCATACACTACAATTGCCGGGTCATGCTGGAAAGACTAGAGTGGGGTAGCAGGCCACGTCGAAAAGGCTAAATGGGCCAAAATTGTAACAAGTAGTTATCAGATCATCAAAGACCAAAGCACGGACCTCGACTCTTATCACCATGGGGTAATGGTAATATCAATGTTCTGCACTGTTGGTTGATCAACTCGTAAGAAGTGGGGGTCTCTCATGAGCCCAATAGAGAAATCCCCCGGGATCCATACATTAGACGGTGCATTGTTGCCGACTACTACGTACAAGGGAAGAGAGCCACTCAGATATCTTGGTAAAGTTGTTGAATTTTCACGATTATTGTAACTCTTCAGATACTGGATTATGATCATCACCTGTATATATGGACTTGTCGACATCCTCCATGTTGCATAGTAGAGAGTAGCGACTATAACAGCGGCAGAACCCTCAGTCCTCATGTTGGCTCGATTTACGGACTACATATGAAAGTTCAACTCATTGTCAGAGGGGCGGTCTTGATGACATCCTCTTGTATTTATTTCGTCGCTAGAGTAATGTATTTGCCTGATAACTTTACGCTTTTGTACAAGAACAGAACAGCTTTTAATAGGCTCCTGAACTTCAAGCGCAAGAAAGAGATAAAAGGTTTAGCGGAGTAACTGATTGGGGATATCAGATGAAGAGATTCAGTGCTTAAAGGACAACATATTCCAGAGGCGATACTGAAGCTCTAACTATCCCTGGCCTCTTCATAGCTGCAATCCAGTAACTCTAATAGACTGTCTAGATTATCCCAGTCGGTAGCAGCAACCCATTCCCGAAGAGAGATTTCCGGAAGAGAAATCTTTTCTTTGGAGTCCGTATGCCAATCAATCCCGGGACTTCCTCTCAATGCCAGGCATCTATTTATTCCATCTCGACACTCCTTTAGTAAATCTCTAAAAAAGCTGTATTGGTGACACTTATCTTGCCGGAAGCAAAACGTAACCTTTCCACCCGGGCCGTCCTTCGTTATCAGTATTCGACAGTACGGATCCGCTCCTTCTCTGATAAACCGGGATATGACATTAACAGGACCCTCAGGGCTGCTATGCCCGGTAAGGATGACGTTGATCAAGAAGACCTGCCACACTGTTAAAGACCACGGATCGGTCGATGGCCGCCCGTCGAAAGATCTCCGTCCGTTGATAATGGGGAGCAAAGGTATTATGGTGTCTCCTGTAGAGATACCGTACCTAAAAAACATTTCCCAGTTGTCAGACATAAGAAGTGAATGACCAACCATGGCTCTCTTTACAGAGTTATTCAGAGTGGATGGATTATTGCTAAGCTTCCAGTCAATATAACCTCCATCCCCAATCGCTGCTAGACAATAAGGGTGAATAAATGGAAAACCTGGGAGTGTCTCACTCGTGGCTGTTTTTACAACCGGTTTCATGGAGAAGAAATGAGGGTGACGTATGTCTAGCCAGACTTTTGAATCTTCTCTGAGTCTATCTGTTTCAATCCAGGATTCAAGAAGCTCCAGGAACAGGTACGGCGGTTTGTCAATGCTAAATATCAGCCGCGCTTGTGCTATTGCATGACAGGTTGTTGCCGTCGTATCCCCGAACGTGTCCTGATCGAATTCACATTCTGAGTCGCACATTGAAAGTCGAAGGGCAGCGAAGCACAAGTGTGACATCAAATCGATACAATTGATGCCACGCAGGGCCACGTCCATTTCTCGAGTCAGATCTGGATATCTGGCGTCCTTATGAAACATGTCCGGAACAGATCGATGGACGAACTCCATCACCTTTTGTTCACCCTCTCCGCTACAGCATTCTATCAGCCCGCCACTGGCACCCCGAAGTTGTGCTTCGAGGGCTGACTCGTCTGGTAACATCTCATCCTCAAGGCCGTCTCGTAATGAGAAATTTGAATCTTGACTGTAGACATCCAGAAGCGAGAAAGCGGTTAATGGTAAGTCCAAATCATAGGTTTTAGTAACTTGGAGGCAGCTGATCAACTGTAGGGTTTTTCGCTTATCGTCTGGTTCAAGTTGCTGAAGGATATGATGAAACAGTGACTCGAGGCCTTGGGGTAATGTTTGGAGGTATTTCCTTAATGTTTCCCTGGTAGCCCTATGAGTCATCTTCCCGCGGATACTTCTGACAACAAGATATATCCAGAGGAAGATACCCGACGACCTCCCTGGAATCTCAACAGTCATTTCATCCTTGAGATCATTATCGGTCAGGTCACTAAGACGGCTGCGAACATAATTCTGCATATCGAATCTTGTTAAATCCTGGAGCCGGAAGCTGGGAGCATCTGCAAAGCCTGCCAGGAAAACGGGTTCCTCCCTACTTGAAAGACAGAGTTTGAGATTGCCATTGGCATGGCTTGCCCAACGGCGGAGAATATCAACCAAATCGGCGTAATCCAGGCCATCTTGCAATCCAGGTTCAAATTCATCGAGACCATCGATAAAAATGCAGAACCTGTGATGCTGATAAAGTCCAGTGTCTTGGAGGAGCTTTTCCAGCGCGTACTGTACTTCTCGTGATGGAATCTCTTGGCGATTCTGTATCTTCCACGGACTTTGTTGCGCTTCTTCCCACTGGATGGGGAAGACCTTGGCTATCAAGTCACGACGCTCATCTAGGACGCAGTGAAGGATTGACCGACAAAGTCCATCTAGTGTCTTCTCTGCCGTTGACCCGTTTCTCCAGAAGAAGAACGACGTAAATGCAAGTTTCCTTGCACCTGCTGCGAAGTCACTTATCAGCTCCATTTAAATCGCAAATTACTTACCAGCCCACGTGGTGAGTTCCTCTGTTGTTCTCTGATGGGAACACAGGAACTTCATCAGGGTAGACTTTCCAGAGCCTAGTTTCCCAGAAATGTGGAATATAGGGGACGATGGAGCTTCAGAAGAAAGCCAGGATAGGAACATGTCTCGAGATTTAGTCTGCATCTATAAAGTAGATGATAGTCAGCTCAGTTTCGCTATATATAACTCATATTCAGACCTCTTGGCATTGCTCTTTTTCGTAATATAGCCGGTCATTTTGATAGTCTACAAGGTCAATAGGCTCGTAAATCCAGTTGAAAGTATCTTCGTGGGCAGTATGAACAGCCTCATATCGGTGATGGACTCTTTGGAAAATGAGACAATTGAGGATGAAGTCTTGATACATTGAGTGTCGTGCAGTAGTATCCACCACGAGGAGTTGCTGAAGCTCCTGAGGAGGGCTAGTTTGTGCGGAAAGTTGCCCTTGGCGAAGATGTCCCACAGCTTGTATCAAAGTTTTCAGCTTAGCTTCATTGTTCTTGGCTACAAAGATTAACTGACTGAAGCCATCAGCTGCTTGAACTCTATGAGAAATTAGTGGCTGCCACAACTAATGTCTGTGGAGTATGCATACCTTGAGATGTCGATGAGTGCGAGAGAAAGCTGATCGCGGTAGTCGTTCAACTGGCTCTCCAGGTCACCAATAAGCTTCTTGTTTTTGTTTGCCTTGACTGCATGCCGCAAAGAATTAAAAGCCTTGAATGAGCTCCCTTTCGGCTTAATCTTGTCTAACAGCTGAATGAGGTGCTCGGAGATTGCCTTGCATCTTTTGGCAAGGTCTGTAAGTGATTGTTGTTCCTTTGTTAAAGCGAGGATGCCGGTAATCTCCAGCCTCGAAGCTGCGTCTTGAACGGTACCAGCGATACTTTCACAGTGTCTGTTCTCATCAAGCACGCCGTCAAGGGAGTTGTGTATAGCATAGGCTGTTTTGATGACTTTGGTCCCTGCATCGATGAAGGTCAAGATTCCGGAAGCAAGTCCAACAGCCGCGATGGGATCCATATCTATTTTACAAAAGGTGATGTTTGAAGGGTTGGATTGAAGTTTGGTGCGGGGAAATCGGGCATGTATGTTGGCTTCTTGCACAGCCTGCTTGTGCAACGTTGCGTAGAAGTCTGCCTTGCTACAATGTGGCTTGCGGGCTGCATTTTGGACCTCCCACCTGGTTCGGTTAAGTGGAGACAAATCTTGAAAGATTACTGGACATCGGAATATGCGAACAGAGAAATCAGGTCTACATAAAGCAGACTGTAAGATGGAGGGTAGCAGTACCCCAAGTATAAAGGCTAGGACGGCTAATTAACTGGGATCAATAACAATAGTGTCGGTAGCGTTTTGCTGCAGTATCTATTCAAGGTTTGTAACAGCTAGTCATCAGATCGCCAAAGACCAAAGCACGGACCGCGATTCCTATCACCTACCTCATGCAGTAGTAATAGGATATATATTATACAGACCCTGTTTCATTGCCGCGTAAGAAGTAGAGGTTTCTTCCTAGCCCAATAAAGAAATCTCCTAAATACCCATGCACCAGGCGGCGCATTGTTCCCGGCCTTCTATGCACAGAAGTCAAGAAGTAACTCGATATGTTAACAGGGTCCTTTAACTTGATCTCTATCTTAACTGTGCAGAGGGGAGCTCAGATACTTCCCTCGGCGTTGCTAACTCTGTTCTGTTTGATCCATAGGTATAAGTCGGCGGGAGATTTGGATCCATGTCCTCCCTTGTCGGTATAAGTCCTGGCTGATCGGCACTTGTCACGATGGGATTGATCATTGAAACAGGTTCCTTGGTTTCACGAGACGAACGAGAAAGCCAATTCCCTCTTCGACCTTTCTTTCCCATGCGAAAGGCCAGGATAAGACAACCGATGATAATGGCTACGCAAACAAGTGAGCCAACAACAGCACCGGCGATTACACCCGCACTGGGCTTATTGTTTGTTGATCCAACTTCGGCGGGGATGGGGCTTTCCGTTTCGGCAGCTTTCGAAGGGCGAGAGGCAATTATCGGAGTGCTGCTACTGCTGGCCTCGGACTCAGTGGTTGAATTATCTTCCGTTTCCGTGGCTGATGTCTCGCTTTCTGTCGTAGACTCAACGCTGGTAGGTGCCCCTAATAGTATTAGTTGCGAGAACTGAGGTACTGGAAGACCCCGACTCACAGGTTCTAGGCGATTCCATAAAGACAGTACTAATCCCTTTAGGAAACTCCAGTAATTCGTGGCAACTGATGAGCCATTGGCGACCAGCACCAGATCCACTGTTGTAAAACTTGTAGACCTCAATTGAGGTACATGGGCCATCACTTCGCTCGCAAGATTAGCATTTTCCGCGTCAGTAGAACAGAGAAGGGTCTAATTACCAGCCCCAGGAACCGGAATATCCCATTGACCTTGTTCCTTGAACAATCCAATGCGTGAATAGAAATGAACTTCCAACGCATTCTGTAGCGACATAGTATCCCTTATACGAGAAAGTTGAAGATGTGAATCGATCACAATGAGCATATTCCTTTAGATCACCGGGAAAGGTATAGCCTGTGCGAAACGGGAACCCATCGGGGCATGTGAAGGAGGTTGCTAATATGGGATTAGTGTGAGGTGTTTGTGATGGTGACAGAGGGCTATACCCGTTCCATCAGTAGTCGTATAGCCGATCAGATCCGGATCCATGATTTGCGACCTCAAGTAACTGGAGGAAATTGTAAGAACAACAGGGATTTGAAAAGAGGGAGATGGCGTCTGCTTTATTCAAAATCAGGGAGCTTCTCGTGGCGTTAAATGGTCTAATGCCAAGGCACATTTTCACCTCAGCTGGGTGAAAAGGACTAATGACAAACAGCGAGGCGTTTCTTGGCAATAGACACTTGCACCACTCCATTTACTGCTACAACCTATTACATATCGCTAATAGCGCCATTCCTTCATTTGACGACGTTCTGATTGGTGATGGTGATGGAATTACTTGATATGTAGACACATAAGGCTAAAACGAGGTATACCTTCCATCTTCCCTCTACCTCCGGGGATTGCGGTTTGAGAATTAGAGCAATGGCCATGAGACGTTTTGCAACTTTCAGGCGCCATCACCCTTCCAACTAGATCATCGGGCAGCTGCAATTGGTGTTTGTTGAATTGATTCACATCTCCGATAGCTCGATCCTTCTTACCCTTATCCCATGCATCCTCATCCCATGTAACGCCAAATAAGACCAGAGCTATGAAGCTGATAGAGAACAGTACCAGCAGCAATAGAGACGGAAGCGGCGTTGCCATCGAGCTGTTTCCATCGTATCATCGCAGGACCGACATAACGCCAAATCGACCCCGCCTTGTGAATCTGATAGATCCCACCTGCTCCAACCACAATATCCTTGGTGGCAGAATTATCATCTAGCATCTGCCATCCCGTGATAGGAGTACCCGTGTACCTCCAAATCTTGCCCGAGTCATGAAGCTGATAGAGGTCATTACCTCGAGCAGCGATGTTCACGGTGGCAGTATTCTCATCCACCTTTTGCCATCCTGTCAGCGGGACTCCTGTATACTTCCAGATCAAGCCTGTCTTATGAAGCTGGTAGAGGTTACCACCTGCAGCTACGACTTTCTTTGTCGCCGGGTTATTATCAAGCTCCTGCCATCCAGTGAGAGGAGTTCCGGTATACTTCCAGATACGACCATTGTTATGAAGCTGGTAGAGGTCACCACCGCCGGCGATAATCTCGACAGTGGCAGTATTGTTGTCGATCATCTGCCAACCAGTCATTGGAGTGCCAGTGTACTTCCAGATCTTGCCGTCCTTGTGAAGTTGGTAGAGCTTCCCATTTGCCGCGGCAATTTTCTTCGTAGCTGACTTGTTGTCCAAAGCCTGCCATCCCGTCATCGGAGTACCGGTGTATTTCCACACCCAACCAGACTTGTGAAGCTGGTAAAGATCGGCGTCATCAACAACGATTGAAGCGGTCTGGACATTGTTGTCGATGAGCTGCCAACTGGCAAATTTTGGGTAGAGAAACGCGGCGAACTTCCCATCGATCTCGTTGATGTCGTTGCCTCCCGGAACAGCAATGTTGTCTTTCATGATCTTGGCCGGAAGGTCATAGCACATGATCGAGGTTGGGTCTGGGACCTCCGTTGCAATTAAGGCTGAGTTTTTCAGCGGAGTTAGCACTTGAGCGGTCGTTTCCTCCCGGTCCCACCGTTGAGTCTCCCAGAAATAAACAAAAGCCTTTTCACGATCAATACGGCTGACGATGCCACTAGTCATGTGTTCGTGAGGAAATCCCAAAGTGTGGCCCGTCTCATGACGGATTACACGATAGAATTCAGAGTCGCGCGTTTCCATGGTGAAAGAGTCGAGGTTCATGGTAGGCTGATTCTTAGGGATGTGCAGGATATCTGTTCCAAGAAAGGACCAGTACCCATCGTTCTTCTTGCGAGCAATACGAACCTGGCCTCCAGAAGCGACCTGGACAAATTCAACGTTCGAGTATATGCCCCAGGCGTTCATGTGGCTCAGAATGCGAGCGTGAAGAGCGGACTCGGGTCCGTCCGTGAAACTGACGGTGAGACGGACGCTGGCGGTGCCCCAGTACTTGGAAGTAAGGACAGCCAACGGGCTGGGATCGGGAGCACCACCGCCAGTATCCTTCTGGCGCAGCATCTGCACCATTGGTGCGTTTGCCGAGTTTTGGGCTACAGCCGTCGCAGCGGCAGGTTGCCATTCTTCTTTAGGAAGGGTCTTGATGGTGCAGCCGATGAAGTTCTCGAGGTACCATTACTGGAGCCATTGCTAGTGCCATTGGCGGATCCATTGGTAGGACACATAATGAAAGGTGACAATTGAAGATGAATGACTTTGAGTGTGCGGAAAAGAAGGAGAGGAGCAGTTGTACTGATGCGGGAGGTATAATGAGTCGGACCTCGCTGTGTTATATATAGTCAAAATCCCCAAGGCACAGAATCCCCATGCCTTCAAAACTCTCACCCCTTGCTGGCAGGCAGAAAGTCCTAGCAGCCACTGTTTCAATGGAGGTTCAGCTCGGCTTGGGATCAGCTGATTCTAAACAGTCGAGACTGTAAAGCTGAACAGCCACCATGAGAGATGTCTCGACGGTTTACTAAAGATGACAAGCTGAGACGCAAGGGATCGAAATATGACATCGGTGAATGTCGCAACAGCTGTGAGCTTATTGGGCGTCTTGGACGTGTGTTTGATAGTCGTTGCGACGTGAGACACCTCTCCATGGAAAAACGGAGGTCTATGAATGCAACATCACCGACTGGGCATAGCCGTCTGGTAAGCACCGTTTCTACTGCAGTCTCATAGATTCCAAAAAAAGAACAATTATTTAATATCGCATACCATTAGAATTTTCCAAGGTCTGCCCTCTGATACTTCCGAAGTCCCGTCCTCCCGTCACAACCACGGAGACCTGCGTCTGAACTGTGGTTGGCACGCACTTCCATCCTTCCTTACTACATTTCACAAGTTTTAAAGAGCTGACAAAAGGGTTTCAGCTACTCCAACTTCAATACTTTCGGGACTGAAGACATCGGAGTCAGCGAACGATGGATAGGTTTCTTGTGACTGTTGTTGACGATTTAAAAAATATAGTAGCCATGATATTATGCATCCTTTTGGACTAAGTGGTTGAACTGAAATCGAAAAGGGTCAACGAGATGTGGATAGCAGTAAGCACCGATATGACTTAATTCTTGAAACCTTGTTTAAGACGTATCACATTTTCCCTCAAAGTTCCAAAGTAGCACCAGGCTTAACAACTCTAGGCAATGGTAAAGTGACATTTTCCTCAGTAGCACTCAACAATGTTTTGGAATCTGTGTCGTTCTGTCCCTGATCCGGATCTTGGACTGGCGCTTCTGTCGAGAGCCCCCTGTCCCGATCAGTATATAACTTAAGGAAACTCTTCCCCGCTTCCACATTGGCGATGATAATATCAGCAGCTGACATGCTGCCCAATCCGAAGCTGACCTGCGACAGCTTTGGCTGTTCGTCGACAAAGAGCTGGAGCCCCTTCACAAAGCCTGCCAAGAGAGACTGAATTTCGAAGCATTAGTTGGACGACCTCCGAGGCTAACATGGTGATACTTACAGCTGGCTGTTCATCTGCCGATAAATCTATGAATGGGCCTGCCTCAAGTTCCAATTGGTTACCCACTGTGCCATCTTGAAGAAGAAGATGGTAGTCCGCATACTGCGCGTTGCCCAAGGTGTAGGTTAATGTATTGAAGGCTTGGATCAGGGCAAACAATGCCTTACGGCCTTTGTCCTGTGATGACTTCGAAGCGTACTTCGCCTTGAAAGTGGCCAAGACGTCTGATATAATGTGCATAGACGCGTTGAAAGTTTCAGCACGTTTGAAGACGGTGCCGAGTGACATGGTATTGTCCCATGGTGAAGGTTGCGTGTCCAGCCAGGCTAACCGCTGCTCCTTTGGCAAGGTGGTATAGTTGTTCGGAAGGGCGGACGCCGTCAACACTTTAGTGCCTTGCCCCGGATCAGTCGTCGTGCCGTTGGGATTGGGGGGTACCACAGCGTTGGTCGGTTCCGACATGATGAATTTGTTTTTTAAGGTCTTGGGCGACAATCTCTCCAGATTGAGCGAGAGTCATTATATATACCTCAACAGCCGGACAGTAAGCCTGCAGCCGTTGCTCGATCCGGCTAGATGAAGAAAGCGGCTGCTATTGACGTTCAACCCGAAGTAGGATAACTGCAAATTGTTCAGTCGATGGATATTGGACATTAGTGAGACCATTGTGTTCTAGATTCCTCACTTCTGCCTGGCCATTCGGATAGCCGAGTCTAGACCATGCGCATCATTTCTTTCTTTTATTCTTGTGTGGGTGGATAGCCCAGAATGACAGGCAACCCTGAGCCCTTCTACTGCAGATACTATTTTAAGGTTTTTGAAGGTTAGTCATCAAGTCGTACAGTTCAGCAACACAATTAAATTTGCAGATACTATTCAAGTCTGCGAGCTGTAAAATGCATCCTGAACGGACCAATCTGAAATATACGTATTGATGTGATTTGATTGTGGTTTTTCATAAGAAATGCACCAACTGTTCTACTCGCAGCCTTTGTGAATTGAACTTAGCGGTGTGACTATGATTGTGATTGGTTGTGAAACATGCATTCAATAGTTTCTTTGGCGCCAGAACCGAGGTCATACCGAGCCATTTACACAGGCGCGGACGGTGGGAGTAGCGAAGGACAAAGATGCAGTTTTCTGCAGGAATACTCGTTCTCGAGAAATTTACTATTGTTCTGCAAAGCAATGAGAACTAAATAAGCCCGTATGGTGGCCAAGATGCCCGCGATCTGTTAATTCGGAAACAGCGACATCATTAATAAGTCCACAGACGAAGTGAAGAGGGTGTATGTCAACGTCTTTTCAGTGCCTATAGCCCTATGTAGCTGTTTTAGTATATCGTTCTTTCCACCTGCATCGTCGGATGAGTCTAGCTGGTCCCTTGATAGTAGGTCGATGCGTTGTTGTAGTGGTTGACGGAGCGTGTTAAAAATGTTCTTATTCTTAGGTCGTTGTGGTTATAAGCTTGTGTAGCTTTTGTTGCAGCTTCACTGTATCTGGACTTTGTAGAATATCGACGACACTCTTTTAGTTTTATCAAAGTATGTAGAGAAAAAGGCAAAAAATGGAGGCATGATGGCAGTTTTGAGCTGCCTACAATGGACGAACAGGGAATCGAACCCTGGACCACTCCCATGCTAAGGGAGTATTATACCACTAAACCATTCGCCCGTGACTTATGATTGGTTGGAAGAGCTCTTACAATTGTAAAGAATTCTTTCTTTGCTGATACGCTGACTCGGCCTCGCAGTATTATAGAAAGTTTATTCACCCTGGTGAAGCACTACATTAGGTACTATCCTTACTTTACGGATAGGATTAAGTCTAGCACACTGTGATGGAATAATATGAGTGGCGAGTAGCATTACTGATAGTTCCGAAACGTGAATTAGAGCTCACTCCTAAACTTTGATAGTCTAGTCTCCGCAACTGATCTGACGTATGGTTGACTCGGATGCAAAACCACGTCGACTCTTAGAATGGAGCCACTGACCACACTATGTTGCTTTTATACATGACGGGATCAGCAATGTAATCATGTTCGTCATCCAATATGAAAGTGGCGTTGTGCTCCTCGCATCCACTGAAGTCGATAGAGAGGACATATCCAAGCGCCCTTCGTTCTACGATGGAACCAGGCTGATAGTCGCCAAAGGCAACATAGTATCTGGCTCTGGGGTAGACCTGCGCAATAACATCGGGAATGGTCTTGTATGTTTGCACGGGAATGATTTCGCCAGTGCTAGGAATCTTGGCCCCGACACCAAAGTACATATTAGCTATGAAAGAATTACGTCAGAATACAGGTTTAACTTTCATAATAAGTCTAGACTTACTAGGTTTCGAATAGTGAAACGTCTTATCCGAACTGATAATGAAGGCACCTTCAGCCTGAGTCGAGTAATCTTCCTTCTCAAACTTGGAAACTCGACCATACGAATTCTCAGTAGTGAGGTAGCAACGCGACCCGTTTGGGCCCAGTTTAACCTCCATATAGTCAGAGGTTTTAACCTCGACCACTCCGTCTTGGCTCTTATTAGACGTGCCGTGAATGGCATAAACATCACTCGAGATCTGGAACGTCACTTGAGCGTCGTCCACGATCTTCGCGGCCCGCTGGTAGACGTTGTCGAAGACTTGCCCCAATTGGAATGTGGCAGGTTCGGGAATGTCTTGGAAAAGCAAAAAGCTCTGCGACCTCTGAGACCTGTTCTTGATGGTGATGGTGTAAGTATTAGCCATGGTGAAGATTAGGAACGATGGTCAGATATTGACAGTGGTAGAAAATGCTGATTGAAAGAAATGATAGACTGGAAAATAAATTGATGGTGAAATTTGGGGATAATGTACCATCCTATCTAGTGATCTTGTCGCATCATTGACGAAAATGATACGACACTTGCATTGCGCAGCTAGCCACATTTGGGCTCTTTCTCTCCTACTTAGTGCTAGTCTGTCTCGAACGCCCATGCCTAGACCGTTCAGCCAGCCACATTAAATAGACACGTTTTGAGCGGTGGTGCACTGGCTAGACGAGAGCCCACAAGAGAAACCGCAGAGTTCATTAGCTCGCGTTATGAACTTATGGTGCAATCGCCAGGCTACATGTGGTTGCTCTAATTTTTATTACTGTTTAGCCGACATCAACCATGTAAGTAACCCTAGAACGGAGCGCTCTTCTCACCATAACCTGGCACTAGATACTTTTTTCTAAAACACATCAATATTTTGTGTCTTCTTAGTTGTAAAGCTTGTGGTTCGTTCAAGGCACCTACCCTAAACAACCTTACGACTTACCGTGCACATCGGTATATTAGGTCAGTTGCACATGAACAAACCGGAACTTCATATCTTTGTATCTTATTTTAAATTGTCCCATGCATTGAAAACACGGGGGTTATTAGTGTCTAGAGCAATGTTACATACGCCCAGGTTTTGCTTTCTCCACTGATAAACAGAGAAATGCAAATTTGCTACGCGACCGAACTATTGCAGCCGGTATTCCTGGGTGATCTACCACACAACTTGCGTCAAATACTTCTACCCCAGAACCAAACACCGAGTGGTGTATATGGTCCAGGCAAGACACCCTGTGCCCAGGCAGATAGCTGGAAGATACTGCGCAGAGAGATAATCACGGTCACCACCAGGATTGCAACCGTCAATCCCAGCAAAGCCCTCCTCGCATACGTCATGTCATCTATCGGCGGTTCTGTCGTGTTAGAGCGAAGCTCAACGTGGGATGCGATAGAAAGGCCTAAGATCGCCAAGTCAACTACCAATACCAGGCCCATGAGCTTCGGGTGGAATGGATCGCGTCTGTACCATGAAACGGCAGATATGCTAGCTGTGAGGAACATGATGATGGGATAAGGAATTATCTGTAAGATATTACGTTAGCGGAAACAGGAAGAATGGGACGGAGTAGTGGGTAAGAACCATTTTCTGCGACATGCGGAAATCATTCCCTTCTCGGCGGACCAGAATAGAGGCAAGTATAATGGCCGCTATACTCATCGAAAACGTAAAGATACGATTGGTAAAGTTCCCGCTTAACAAATGTCGCAAGCGCCGAGAGGGGGCGACATCGCGATTCACGCCTGCTTCATTTCTTGTCTGATGCTCAGGAAATGGCTGTGATTGTTGTGGTCTCGTTTGATAGTCCATCACATCGTACTCGGGCGGCTGTTGGACATAACCCTGTCGGTCAGCCTGTCGCTTTCCTTTCATCGAGTTCATGTCGTTCGAAGATAAGTTCGGTTGAAGATTTGCTCGTATATAATAAGACGTGTTCAGATAGAAGAGACGGTCGCAGGCAATGTTCGACGAGCATTGAAGGGTTCCTCTATATAAATATGCCCATACCTGTAGGATTCGCGCTGTGACACAAAGGATTGCTGCCAAGAGGGATGTTATTAGCATGACATCACGGTGACATGTCCGGGCCAATCGTTGTCATCTGAAGATAAAACAATCCTGGTTAAATCGGAACTTTTTGTATGAATGTTGCTGTGCTAGGAATCCTTTCTCCTTGGCGTTTCTACTTAAATGTCTAGTACAGGACACGGGGGACGATGCTAAGTCCATCAGCCAGACCAATGACCAAACGGCTTGCAAAGCGTTCGCTACTGGAAGGGTTTAGATGGCCAAACGTTCATGTACATAACCTATACAGTGAATCCCCAATACAATTATTTCATTTCTTCAGTAAGGCCCGTATAGCCTCCCTGATGTCCTCCTCCGAAGCCTTCTGGACCCCCAAGAGCTCATTATCAGTCTTCGCATAACAAGCGCCAAAGGCAGGATCAAAGATAGCGCGCAAAATATACGACAGGAAGGTATCAAAGTCGGTGATGCCATTCGCCAGCCTCTCGTCAGACTTAGCAGTCAGGTCATCGAGTTTGTAGTGAACCGTATCCCAGGACTTCTCCGGGGCCACTTCCTTGGCCAGCGCAAGCAGACGGTTCTGAGTCGTCACGATACTGTGGACATGAACACAACAATTCTTAGTCTCCTCCACATGTTCCAGAGTGGAAATAATAGCATCGGCGACGGTATCAAGCGTTGATACGCTAAACGGGATATCACCACCATCGTAGATATTGGTTGTGTCGCCGGTGCTGCTGATAAGGAAGCTTCGGTGCGAGCCTGCATCTAACCAGGCGCCACCATAAATGAAGGTATATGTCAGATCTGACGCTTCAGCCTTTTCCACCAAGTATTCCTGGAGCTTGACTTTAGGAAGAAAGACTGGGAGGGTGCGGGCCTTGGGGTTGGCGAGGTTGGCGCTGAATTCGGAGGGAATAAAGCGAGAGACCCCTGCCTCGATGGCGGCATCAATGAAAGCCTTCTGAGTATCTACCGCAAAGGTAGGGACAAGTGAGATTATCGCATCTTGGCCTTTAAAGGCTGACTTGAGTGATTCTGGGGACGAGTAGTCGACGTCGATAACCTTGACATTGTCGGGGAAGGTGGAGGTAGAATCAGTACGTCTGATGACAGTGATATGGAATCTGTCCCCTTCAAGAAGCTTCTTGAGAGCGACGGCACCAAGTGTGCCCGAGGCGCCAATGGCTGCAACGTTCTTGATGGGACACATGCTGGTCTGTTGATGGAAAGGCCAGGGAAGATAATGTAATGGGCTGGTCAAGTACGGGACAGAACAACTTGGATGAATGCGAGGAGTCCTATGGTTGATTTAAGAGCATAATAGATGATGTGCTCGTATGAGAAGGCAGCCAGAACAGTGTGGAATGCAATGAGATTCAAGGCTCCTCGTCGCATTTCGCAATTACCAATCAACGGAGTATCTCTAGGAGACATTCACGGTATTCGGATTGTTCACTCTTCCGAGACCTCCTCTCTTTAGCAATGATTCGTTCAAGGAGACGACGCGGAAGTTCGTAATTCAAGGTTTGGTCACTTCTCAAGGGGTTTCTCGCCCTGTTGCGGTTAAGCTTACCAGCTTTCCCGTGTGGATCGCCTTACCGTAGTTTGCTTGAAGCGCCGAGTGGGGACCCTCGGCTGCGACATCCGACTGTCTTCTTCCGCTTAATAACATTTGCCAACCTCAATTGATACCCATTACCTGTCTATCATCCCACCGGCGTTCATTACTCAGCGCCGGACACGCTCTTCTCCGAAGTGCTATGGTAGCTCCCAAAGGGTGTGCCATTAAGTCACTAGATTTGTCATACATTTATGTATCTTATATCGAACTAATTTACTACAATCGTAATAAATAGACTTGGTTGAGAGTGGTAGAATTATAGGTAACAGGTATCGAGCGTGGCGTGATATGACGTGCAGGAGCTGACTCGGCCGAGACAATTGGTACCTTGGCCAGCTTCAAACAGGTCATCACACTCTCTTTCATATATCGAAGAGAAACAAGGTTTCCTAGCCAGGACGATGTCTATATAACTCTCTAAGGATCCGTCGGGGTAGGAATAGGCACAGCTCGCCCACGCGTGAGCGAAACGCCATCGAGGTAGAACACGGGTCCGATGCCTTGGTTCTGCGAGATAGTTATGCAAAGATCTGTAGAATCAATGCTTGGGCCGGTATATGAGAAGGTGTAGGTATATTCGTTGAATATATTGTACCCGACGATGCCTCGATCACCGGAAACATATACACCAGCGATGGATAATTGAACGGTATTGACGTCGTCATCGCACATAACTATGTTTGACCCAAACGATTTGATGCAATACTGGGCAACCTGCGCCTTGAAGGTGTACTCGAAGCCAGCCTCGACTTCAACTCGCTGGCAGACCTTGGCGGAATTGGCGAGGTCTCCATCCAATCGCCTATGGAACATTAGTATGAATCCATCAGTGATTTAGAATTATGGTATGACGCACAGGAGCTGGCTACCCTCGGGAGCAAAAGCGTCATTGGTGATTCGTGAAGGGGCACCTTCTACTACCCAAGGATCGATGGTTGCGTCCTCGAAACCGCCATTCTGGACGAGGTTAGTAATCACGGGAGGGCCAGCTGTAGTCGTGGTAGCTTCGACTGTTGTGGTTGTGGCTTCGTCGACGCTTGTAGAGGTTTCGGTGTCTTCGAATGTAATAGCGGTGGTACTCGCGACGATGGTAGTGAAAGAGCTGATACCATCAGTAGTAGTGGCAGAAGACTCAGCACTGGTCTCCGACTCTGTGACAGTCAAAGTTTCTGAGTCAGAGGTAGTCGAATCCAGCTCTGTAGTGGCAGACTCGACTGTAGAAGTTTCGATGATAACAGAAGACTCAATGCTGGACTCGGCCTCAGTGGCACTTAGAGAAGTAGTCGTTGTGGCGGAGCTTTCAGCCGTTGTAGTGCCAATTTCGCTGATAAGCGACGACGTTGTCGTCGACCGAGGATGAGGGGCGCAAGCCTTAAAGCTGTCAGTTTCCACTTGTGGCGTTAGGGGGCGTTTTGGAGCACTTACGCGAGCGGCACAGAGGCTCGCGCCCACGATTAGCGATCCGAAGGTAGCAGTGACACGCATCTTGTACGGGCGTATAAAGAGTGACTGGAACCAAAAATGAGCGAGTGAAATATGGTAAATAAAGAGAGAGAAATGAAAAGAAATGAAAGTGCGATTCATCCTCTTTATTATCGCGTTTGGTTCTTTGAGAGCTGGAAGACAAGCGAGCTCAAACTATTGACTCTAGGGTGCGCGACTTGAGCGGATGTAGCTAGCAGGTTCAATAGTCTTTGAAGCCCTAGTCGTTTTAGGGGTAATGCAGGTACGACACGAGCTCTTAATTTCAGATATTAATCATTCCCACATGTAGGTACGGTTTAGTTTCAAGACGTCGAAGCTCGATTCGTACTTGAACCTATTAGCTATTCAAAAAAGTTCTCGAAGCACTAAGAGTCGCTACTCAATTTCATGATTCAGCCTACATGGCGTACAAATGACAATCCGACTACAGACCTAAAAAGGGCATCGCCTAAATAGATTGACCTTAGGATCAAGTGTAAATATCCTCAAAAACTATCAGTTTGGCTTGTGATCCAACTGTACTAGGCTCACCAGATGCATCGTGTTAACGGCGGTTGTTCGGCCATAACAAACGAGAACAGTATTGACCTTGATGGAACCAGACTGTTAAAGTCAACTGTTCCAGATTGTAACTAAACTACATTGTTTATATCGATATTTATCTGTTTAAGTTCCCATGGTAAATAGAGACTCGAGTAGGGAAGCTTGAAATCCGGGTTAAAAGAATCCCGCTGAACTCCACCTTCATCTCGATGTAAATAAGATCCATTCGGAAACGGGTTTTCTCCCTTCTCATATAGATACGAATTTATAGTATCTTTCACCTCAACATACATCCCATACCCAATCGTTGTTTTGTCAACAGGCGTGACCGCCATCCGTACCTGGGGCCTCTTTCCTGGAGCCCGCGACTGCCAGTCGAGCACGTCACGCACATCTCGGACTAAATCGCTGTACTCATGAGGAGATTTCAACCCCAGGTGGCTAAGCTCAACCGATCTCAAAGATGGTGGCAGACTAGCCAAAAGGCCGATCAAATCCTCTCGATCAACAAGCATATTGGAAATCCCAAAGTGTTGAAGTCGTGGCCATTGGTCTACAGGAAAGATGTCTTGCAACGGACACATACACCAATCTTCTTCGTCTTCAAAAGTAAGCAACTCCGGAACACCATTCTCGATGTATGTACTCGCGCGCAAGCTCAAGTACTCGAGATCTTCTGCATGCGCCAGAGCATCACGCAAAAGTCCCGACCGGTAAGAAAAGCATTTGTGGTCTTCAAGGACAAAGCCTGTAAACAAGTGAAGTTCAAGGTGTCGAAAACCAGGGCGTTTCAACAATGTGACGAGATCGCCATACTCGGGGGACCACTCATCGAAGAGTCGAGCATTCAGTCCAGACTGGATCTCGTGTCCCCCGATAACAAGCTCTGTGATGCCATGGTCCTCAAACTCGGCTAGGGCTCGGATAACCAGCTGAAAGCCCCGCCATTTGGCTCGATATTCCTCAGTCGTGCATACGTTATCGTAGATCTCCTGATGGAGCCTATCATCACCATCAGAGACCCATGGCAGCACGTCGATCTTCAGGTCATCATCGAAGTAGGGCCATGCTTTGGGCAACGGGTAGTCGAGTCCAGGTGGAAATGCACGAATCATAGGTGTTCTGTATAGCGTCCTCCAATGCGTGCCATGAGTTGCAGGTGTGATAGTCACTCGTTTCAAAGAGGTAAACTGCCTCAGCCCAAATTTGAAGGCTTCAAGATCAAGGTTCGAAGCGAGAACCTGTTGTTGGTCGTCCAGTAGTGGCTTATAATATGCCCATGACTCCTTGATACCAAGGTGGTTTTTGGGATAGACATAGTGGCCACGGTCGCCATAATCCGAACGGCCCTCTATGAACCATAGCGGAACTCCATCCTGTGTATCACTATTGTCTCCCCATGCTAGCTCGAAGCCAGCGAGCAAGCGCGCATCATCCCAAATGATTTCAGACACTTGATGGCGAAAAACCTCGTGGTTTGCGATTGCGTTGAAAACTTGAATGTTAAGAGAATTAGCCGAGATGAAGACGCGGTTGAAATGTAAGGGAAGGGCCTTGGCCAATGTGATGCATGTGACACGAAGATTCTTGATATCATCAGGCTTTAGAATAGTGAAGATGGCATCTTGAAGTTCGCGTGGTAACTGTAGCAGATAGGAAGTCATTTTCAGTCAATTGAGTATTTTGAGAAATGGAAGGGAAAAGAAGACGGGGCTCTAGTGTCAGTTATAGTTGTTACAAGTGGAGAAAAGTAATAAATCAAGATTAGTCATATAGTCTAGATATACGCTGCAGTAGATCTGATTCGTGCACACCGCTGGCTGACTCGTGCATGCATGCAGCTGTCAGAGCTCTTCGGCCATAAATCCATATTATTAAGTAACAGAGAATCTGGAGTCGCGAAAATGGTTCACTTCATTAAACTGCATATATACATTGACGGTGTGGCAGAAGCGATGCAGATAGGGTGCGTTAAATTAACAGAACAGATAATGATACTACTATAGACCTACTGCTTATAAAGGCTAAAGCGTTAGAGTATATAGAGTTCAATTTTGTATGTCTATATTCTATGTAAAGCTACTTTAACTAAGCCTAATAAAGGCTTAAAGGCTTAAGTCAATCAAATGCTAATAATTTCCCCGCTTTTACTCTATGACGGCACTCTACTCATCCATCTCTATCTTCATTTCTTTGCCCTTCCAGTCTTTTTCCCTCCACCACTTTAATATGGCCAATGGTGACACCACCGCTTACAATATCGCCGTTTTCATCAGCACCCTATTCCTTCTCGAATTCGGTGCTGATAAATTCGTCGACCACACCGCCATCGTCGCCAGTCGGACGGGCATTCCCGACACAGTGATTGCTCTGCTTACCGCCGGTGCAGAATGGGAAGAGGTACCGCTTGAACTCCACTTGATCACCTCTATCTAACTCATCATAGCTCGTTGTCGTTGTCGCATCACTTGCGCAGGGTAGACCCTCACTGGCGGTAGGAAACATCGTCGGCTCAGCTATATCGAATATCCTCGGCGCCTTTTCACTCGGACTGTTGTTTCATCCCACGACCTCGCACATTGAGTTTGACAGGAGCTCTAAGATATACTCGTTGTGCCTGCTTGTAATCACCACCTTTGTCGCTCCAATCATCCACTTCTCCCAGCGAATCATCTGGTTGGTATGTGGCTCGATCCTGGTTGCCTTTTTTGCCATCTACCTGATTTCCATAGGCTGGGCTATCAGTCGAGGAAGTCTAACCGCCCCCGAGGGCTCGGATAGTGATAGCAGCGACGATGAAAGCGACACATCGTCGATAGAATCGACTACATCTGTCAGAAGTCCCCTCCTGCCGAGACAGGAGGAGCATGAGTCTGAGGATAGAGTTGAACAGGACCAAGCTCCTGAGATATCCGGGGTCACAAATGTTCGCGACCGTCGAAGGAGACGGAGCCTCGGATACCACATCGGGTTTCTAGCCCTTGGCTTCTTAGCTATCTGCTTGTCAGGCTATGTTCTTTCTCACGCCGCCATCAATGTCACAGATGCTATTGGCATGTCCGATGAGCTGTTCGGTATCGTCATTCTTGCCATCGCCACCACCCTCCCCGAGAAATTTGTTGCTGTCCTGAGCGGGAACCGAGGACATGTAGGGATTCTTGTGGCTAATACCGTGGGGAGTAATGTCTTCCTCCTGTCGCTATGCCTGGGAATTGTTATGGTTGATACCGCTGGAAATTTCGATGGGGGCAATATTAGCGTCCCTGAGCTTTGCGTCCTCTGGGGCTCTACGCTAGCCCTTACAATGACCGTTTGGTATGGCGAAAAGTTTTGTCGCTGGATCGGAGGAATAATGTTGTTTGGCTATCTTGTATTTATAATTTTGGAGTTTACAGTCATTCATCGTGTGGCAGATCCGTGATGCCGTCATAGTCAAGACCAAGGGAATGTTAAGCAAAGCAGGACTGTCTTCGGATGAACTCTCCAACGGGTCATCAATATCTAAACACTGGATACCTTACACGGCCTGCAGCAACTGTTCATGCCTTTCCCTCAACCTCTTGACTTCAGTCGCGAAATCCCTAATCTTGCTATCCCTTGTTTCATCACGAGCCACCAGAGATCTCTGGAACAGGATGTCCAGATCTGCACTGATAGTAGCAAGAATACCAGGAAGCTTACTTTTCAATGTTTGCGAAGTCGTTTGGATCAACTTGTTCATGCTTTCGGACATTGCAATTCCCATTTTTGGGAAGATGACACCTTGGTCGATATGACCTTGAACAATTGATCTTTGACGAGCGGCTTTACCGCTTCCTGCCAGGATGGTTAGCTGTACATTTCTGGAACGGGTGAGTGGGTGTGTACCGTTTTGACTAGCGGCGGACCGATAGATTGGGACCATGTCTTGGAGAATGTACGAGTTATAATTTGTTTCGGACGCATATCTGCGTATAGCCCTTTTAGATGATCAGCGTGCGGCACACAATAACGGGGAGGCGGTTCATCTTACCTGACTTCGTTCTGGAATTTCCTTTGTTCTCGACTCATCCAGTACTCAATATTTCCTATCTGCACTGTAACGCTTTGGACAATGGGATCCGCAAGTCGTTGCGGAAGTGAATCTGTTTCGGTCAGCAACGCAGCCACTAAACGCATAATCATGGCTTACCACACAAGCTAGACTTGAGTGATTCCAAATGTTTCTTAACCGCTTCGAACCGCTGGCCAAAAGCATCAGGTACCTCTTCCTCCACGAGGTCCCATTGACATTCGAGCTCCATCCTCATTTTCCAGATGATCTTGGAATTCCAGTTTTCGTGGCCCCGTTTCATGGTCTGGTGGTCTCCGTTGTTGAGACACCATGCATTGTACTGAGCTGTAAAGTCGTTAGGATTGCGCGTTAGAAAAGCAGTGGGATTCCTACTCCAGTGCCACTGGTAAAGATAGATTAGCATTTTCTGTGTACCACTTCTGGGAACCTAGAAACTTACACTTGTCCACTCACGACCTTCTTTACTTGCAGCATCGTCCCAATGCTCGCCTCTTCGACCTTGAGTAAGGTGGATTAGCAAAAGCCCTCGTTCGGAGCGATATTTGGAGTCAATACATACCAAAGAAAACCATAATCTGTTCCTGGAAGCACGTGGTAAAGTCTTCCTCAAAGGTGTCAACCAGCTTAGGTACCTGTAATCTATTAGCATTCCAACCGTAAAACAGTAACCCGAACTCACTTCATCAATAAGCCCCTTCACTTTTGTGCGTATGGACTCATCCAATTTTTCCCTCTCCTGCTTCTGAAGGGAACTATCTGCCCACAGGTTGAAAGTGTTGAGCATCGCAGACAACCTTGACTTCAAGAAATGCTTCGCTTCACTTAATTGCGCATCTGCAGTGACAGTGTGACAGAAGCGACGCACATCGGGCACCCCACTAGCCTCAACGAATTTGGTATTTCCCTTTGGACAGTATTTCTCGTACCACTTGTTAGATACGCAGAAGACGTCTAAGCTTCGTCCATGCATTTCAGAAGAGTAGACGCTTTGGAGGTTCCGCTTGACATGATCGTTACGCGCCTGGACAAGGAGGAGCTCTTGCCTAGGGAAGTGTTAGATTGGGCTGAGACAATAGGAAGGTGCGACTTACTGCTTCTTTGCAGCCTTCTTCCTGTCTCTGTCTCCCGAAGACTTTGCCGTCTCAATCTCGTTATCGAGCTTTGTCATGGTCTCGGTAGAGATCGTCTTGTTGGGACCGCAGAACTCGGTTCTCGCATTGCGAAGATTAATTTCCTGCTAGCGTCAGTAAAGTCGCCATCATTGCGGCAGAAGAGTACTGGCATACCTCAGACTTGGTACAAACCACCGCAACATTCAGTCTCTGCGTGCCAGAGTGTTCCCACTCCATGGGCATGTGACGAGATAGAACATAGAACAATGAAGACTTAAGAGATTGGTCCGTGATAGCACGAGAGATCTTGGCTACTATCATGATCGTGTCGCATTTTATCAGAAAGTCCTGAGTAGCTCTCACTCTGGCCAGGTTTGTGTCTTGGAGGCCTATAAGGAACCCGTGTGTCAGCGAGAAGTTGTATAGCAGTGAGCTTGGGCAGACTTACCAGGTAGATCGGCGAGGACAACACCGGTCTTTAGAACTGGTGAATCGAGATACACCCTACAAAGTCAATAGACAAGACGCGAGTCGCAAAGGAGGAGGGTCTTACCGGATAATCTTAGTGAATGGCCAAAACCTGTCTTGCATAAACAGTTTTGTCTTCTCGACACATTCATCAGCCGTTTGTGCCGTAGACGTCCAAAGTCCGTCTCCACCACCCGTCGGCCACTCGATTTCACCAGCCCACTGAACCAACTGGTCCGTGATCCTCTCCAAAGCGCCATCTGACATGTCTTGTGCGAACTTCTGGGTAAACTGTCTTTTGTGCTTGAATGCAGCGGAAAGAGCAGACCAAGCTTGTTCGGACTCCCGCATAAAGCGGTTATAGTCTTGCTCAGACGTCTCTTCGGACTCGACGGATGGGAGAAATAGCTGTCTATAACTCCATAGAAGCTCTTTTATGAGATCGCGGATTTCGGAAGCGGAGAGGTATTCGACTTCGATGGTGATGGGGGCGGTGTCCTTATGTCTCTTTTGACGATACTCGGTGACGACGGAGGTACAGGCGGATCCGATGTCGCTCTGTATTTTTGATCAGAGGTTAGTAAGTATCTTACAAGGTGTTGAACCTCAACGTACCGTTTGTGCAACACCAGGAAAATGGAGAAGCGAGTTGATCAAACTACTCTTGCCTAGTGACATATTCAGTACGTAAGTAAACAGAGCACGCTATCTGGGCATCTTACCTTCGCCCGAATCACCTAGGACGGCGATTGTCCGCGTATCAGTCCCTCGGAAACGTCTCAAAGCCATTGCTTCAGCCAGCAATCTGACAAGTTTACTATCCTCGACGGAAGTTCTCAACGTCTGAATAGCCCTTGCAGCCTCTTGAGCGATCTCGGGACCTTGTTTCAGTGCATTTTGAAAGGTTGCTGAGAACAGAGGATGAGGCGGTGCTGCCTCTGCTGCGGCATTGTATGGAGTTGCAAGAGCTGGAGGCTCGGGAGTCGGGGATGCTACAAAGTCCGATTGTGGCGTCGAAGAGAAAACGGGTGGAGAGCGAGGAGTACTGTTGGGAGTAGATCGAGAAAGCAGTGAAGACAGAGGTGCCGCAGTAGGATCCTCTACCTTCGGGCGAGTGGCCTGTGGAGGAGGGGTAGTGAAGAATGCGATCGGTGCTTGCAATTGAGTAGCCTGTGGCTCTGGTTTTGTCCGCGGAAGCACAGGTCCAGGCGCAAAGAAGGTGATCGACTCAACCTGACCCGTGCTGCCAGCAGGAGTTTGGGAACCAGTGCCGACCGGGAAGATGTTACCGGAGCTGGGGGTGTCGGCCTTCGGGCTGGTGTATCTTGATTTTTTCAACGGCGCGATTTTTCTCTGGGGGCTACTGCGCTGTTGTGGTGAGTCTCCCAGTGATAAACCCTGGAAAAGGTTTGTTGGTGGCTTTGGTGCTTCGTTTGTCATGTTGCAATTAATTCAGATGAGTAACTGAGTTTATTATTTGTTATACTGGGCAAAGTAAGATCAGAGGTAAAAGAATGGCGGGTATCGCTTTGAGGTAAATAGCTCATGTTATGTTGCTATGACCCGGTTGCATCTGTTGGTTGTCACTTTTATGCATGTTGGTTCGGAATCAACAGGAAGAGCCACCCATTGTTTCAGCACATGCACATGACAACACAGCCCTGAAATCGGAACACCATTACTAAAATACCTGGATGGGACCTCAATCCAGGCTTTATGAGGATTGCCGAAATTAGAGTGCTTTCCAACCTTTTGGTCCGCCTCAAAGAAACCAAGGCTAGTGCAAACTTACAACTTTTGTTCATCCTCTTGGTGAGCAAGACAAGTCACGAACTTACCAAGAGTGAAGATGTAGCAAGGATAGCCCAGTAATTGTCACGATATCACCCAACGGAACTTGATTTGTGATCGTTGTTATGAATCTGCGAGATCGGGGAAGTTCGTGTTTCTTACGTCGACTCCTACCCTGAACCCACTTCGATGAGGGGCTTTGCGCTTTGACTTTTTACACTTTCGGCAACCTTCACCCAATGTATTCAACCAATCAACAAGGGTCTATTTAGATTGGTCCGCACACCGGAACAACTCCACATTGACCACGCGTTAGAGCGCGTCCACCAAACTGGCCATATTCGTGACAGTCTCGAAAGCTGATAGGCCGGTCAACTATCCGGTCCGCTGAAGGATTGACGAAGACTCAAGCGACGTGTCGGAATGAACGTTATCATGGATTAGTCCAATCAACCGAGTTGCTTTATCTTCAGCGGGTCGTTTGGACGAGTCCATCCGACATGCAGGCTGGCGCTTGCTGGGCGCTTAGCCATGATCGTGGGACACTCCGGGGGTACCCAGGTGCCCAGCGCTTAGACTCTTTTAAGTCGACATGGGCATGATTAAAGTTGTACAAAATGAATTAAAATATCCGGTTTTGAATTGTCGAATACTCGCAATTACTCACTTTTGTCCAATTGACAAACAAGCTTCATTTTAGGAATGCTTGCCAAATCATCAATATCATTATTCAGTACATTAATCAATAATACACCTTCAACAATGTCGAACCCCTTGAACTACACCATTGGCTGGATCTGCGCAACCGAGACCGGATTCATCACCGCACAAGCCTTTCTCGACAAAACTCATCCTCGTCACAGCCCACTCTCCAAAATAGACACCAACACCTATGTCCTAGGTTCCATGGGAAACCACAGCGTTGTCATCACGGTTCTGCCCCCAGGGAAGGCCGACGCAGTAAATGCTGCCAGGACTGGAACCCTTTTGCGCCGTAGTTTTGTCAATGTTGAGGTTACCTTGTTCATTGGCACCGCCGGCGGTGCACCCACTAGAAAGAATGATATTCGTCTTGGAGATGTTGTCGTTAGTGTTCCAGATCATGGCCACACGGGCGTTTTTCAATGGGACTTTGGTAAGGCGATTCAAGGTCAGCCCTTTTTGAATACGAGGGTTTTGAAACCACCACCGGAGATTCTTCTGCAGGCTGCGAGTGAACTAGAAGCAAAGTACAAAAAGACTGGGTCTCAGCTTCAACAATATATCGATACTGTTTTGCTTACGCATCCAGAGCTGCGGAAGGGAGGCTACGAGCGTCCTAAGAATAGTTCCGACCGGCTTTACCTCCCGCAAGTGGTCCACCCAGCCGGTGACGACTTCAACTGTGCCGAAAGTTGCGGCAGTAGTCCTGCAAAATTAATCCAGAGAGGCCCAAGGAGCGAAAGAGAGAGCGATCCTTGTATTCACCATGGTCTCATCGCCTCCGGGAACACTTTCATCGACAGGGCCAAATTCAGAGATGAGCTTGTGGCAAAAAATGGCGTTCTATGTTTCCAGAAGGAGGCAGCTGGGTTGATGAATACACTGCCTTGCATGGCCATCTGCGGAATCAGCAACTATGCAGATACGCATGTGAACAAGGAGTGGGAGGCCTATGCGGCTATAGCGGCGACTGCATATGCCAAAGATATACTCCAATGTGTCCCGCCATTCCATGTTGGTACGATGACAGGGCCTGAGAGTAATGAGAGTTGCGTTGAATGGAGGGGATTAGCCAGGTTCTTCCATTGTTACCTAGTCTGTATTACTGGCTTTTTAATGTGGGCAGGAATAAAAATACTGTGTTCGAATTAAAGTTGACGACTTATTTTGCAATTCTTGAAGTCCCGTCATTTAGTACTGCCCCACTGTTGATTGAGAAAGGGTGGAATTACGTTGAAGTGTCGTCAAATTCGAAGTCGATAAATGGAGCCATGATGACGGTCGGCATGACGTCAACCATCGTCAGATGCATTTTCACAACAACATCCACACAATCTCAACTTCACATCAACATCTCACAACCCATTATTCTCGAATCAAATACTTCCAAAATGGTGATCCAATACCAAGCGGATCGAATCCCCATCTCATTCGCATCATGCAGCATTCCCATGAAGATCAAAGCCAGTCTTCCCGACAAGCTGAACGCCATCCGCCAAGCCGGCTTCGACGGAATTGAGCTTTCCATGCCCGACATCATCAGCTATGGGGAACTTCTCAGCGGATCACAGCCGAAGGAGGATGATTACGATACGCTCGCCGATGTCGGAAAGCAGATTAAATCCCTGACGGATGAGCTTGGATTGAAGATTATGATGTTGCAGCCTTTTGCCAATTTCGAGGGGTGGGAGAAGGGAACACACGATAAAGAGAGACAACAAGCTTTTGATAAGGCGAGGGGATGGATGAAGATTATGGATGCTGCTGGTATCACGTTACTCCAGGTAACCAACGACACTCCCACGCGTCATCTTTCACCAGACTAACGTATCCAGGTCGGATCATCTGATTCAGAAGGCATCTCATCCTCCTTCGACGATCTAGCCTCCGACCTTGCTGAACTAGCAGACCTCCTCGCCGAAAAGAACTACAGCATCGCCTACGAAAACTGGTGCTGGGCCACCCACGCCCCAACCTGGAAAGACGTCTGGCAAATCGTCCAAAAGACCAACAGACCCAACGTTGGTCTCTGCCTCGATACCTTCCAAACAGCCGGTTACGAATGGGGCGACCCCACTACAACGGACGGCCTTACTGTTTCCTCCAGTTCCGAAGAGCGACAAAAGCGCTGGGAAGAAAGTCTCAAAGAACTAGCCGCTACTGTTCCCGCGGATAAGATCTACCTGCTTCAAATTTCTGACGCGTACAAGATGGATCCTCCGATTGAGGATGTCAAGGATCAGTCTGGAGCCAGACCACGGGCGAGGTGGAGTCATGATTATAGGCCTTTGCCGTGTGATGGTGGGTATTTGCCCGTGCAGGACATGGTCGCTGCGGTTTTGAAGACTGGGTTTAGAAGTTGGTTGAGTGTGGAGGTTTTCGATGGGCTTGAGGGCGAGAATACGGATATGAATGAGTATACGAAGGAGGCTGTCGAGTCTGTTAAGAAGTTGATTAACTATAGCGAGTAATCAGCCAAGAAGACTAAGGAATAAAACTGTATGGAAGCATGAGCTCAATTGATATTTTTTCTATAGTACCTCTCACTGCAAAGTGAACAGTTGATCTGCAATAATGTGTGGCACAGCATTTCTCGACCTTCAAGATACCTTGCTCGTAATAGCAGTATACTCAACCAACTCCTCCAAAGCACTCCCATGCTCCCTCCCGATAACCTCAGCATGCCTTTCCGACCGCGGCGTGATCGAGCAAGGAAACGGCAAAGGGATTGAGTTGAAGCCCTCAGAGTAGGCAAATCTACCAATCGTTAGTACCCACATCGACTCGCGTTGCAATAACTTACATATCAACCTCGATATCCTGACCCTTCTCATCCTTCTCGGGCTTGACATCAAAACCCCAAAGGATACGCGCAATGTTAAGTGTCACAGACGCATTACCGAGATGCATACCTGGACAAATACGTCGACCCCAGCCAAAGGCGCTGTGTCCCAAAGTGCCGGGGTAGTCACGTTCTTCCATGAAACGTTCAGGCCTGAACTCGTGAGGTTGAGGGAAATCCGACTCGTTGAGATGAACTGTCGCCATTAGTAACCTTTTCCAAAGAAGATACAAAATACTCACGTGTCCAGAGAGGAGCAATAATCGTGCTCCCCTTGGGAATAAACATCCCCTTGTACACATAATCCGCCGTACTAGCATGTGGTGTTCCACCAAGCACAGCAACAGGTCTCCACCTCAGAGTCTCAGAAGCAATAGCCCTGACATACTCCAGCTTCGGCAGATCATCAAAAGTGGGAAGACGATCACTTCCGATAACGCGATCGAGTTCTTCTCGAGCTTTGGGAATGAACTGAGGTCCGAATTTGACGCAGGCGAGAAGGAAGCTGGCTAATGATCCGGCAGACTAGCATAATCAGTACTGTGTAGATAAGTGATTCATGATTGGGAAGGGTGACCTACGGTTTCGACACCGGCACCAAAGGGTGAACCAGCCGTATAAGCAATTTCTAGATCCGTCATTCCGAGATTATGTTGTTCTTCGAGAAGATGTTTTGCGAAACATGTCGGCGCAGTACCCTTCGCTACCTTTTCGCGCACTTCGTTCATAAGTTCGGTGTATAGCTGAATATCCTTTTCGCGCTGTTGCAGGACTTGCTTCTTCCAAGGTGCGAAGAAGCTGGGGACGTATTTGAGTGCGGGATACCGTTCGACGGCGTATTTGCCAGGGATACTGGTATCGTCAGTGAGGGTCGTGATGGTGATGGGGACGGGGGACGTACTTGACCATCGTCAAACGCTCCATAGCCTCGGCATTTCTCTTAACGACAATGTCGCTTCTGACGTCTTCGACTCTCCTTCCATAAGTAACCGTCACAATAACACTAGCAGCATACCTCTCCAAGTGCACCCTAAACCCTCTCGGATCCTTCAAAAGCTCAAACATCAAAACCTTACTCTCAAGACTCTGAACAGGTCTATAGCTCTCACTCTGCCTCTGCATAAACCCACTATGCAAAAGCTTTCTCCAGCGTCTCCAATACGAATTATACGGTGCCATAAGACCTCTCATGCCACTCGAAAGAAGTTCGCCGCCCATGATGAAGCGTGGTCGTGATGAAAATACCGCGCCGCGCTTTTCGAGGAGATCCCATGCTGCTTGGGCTGAGCCAAGAATTATGGTTGGTGTGGGACCGAGCTGGAGGTAGACTACGTCGCCGTATTGTTGGGAGAGCGCTTGGAACCAGAGCCATGGTTTTTTTATGCCTGTTTTTATGGTTTTGGGGCCGGGGGGAAGGTGGTGTCTGTGGGAGTAGAGTTTGTATTCTTGTTGAAGCTGAAAATGTCAGTAGATGGATCATCTGCGTGGGGCGAACATACTCTTGGGAAGTTGAGGACTAGATATGCTAGACCGACCGCAACAGCGGCGTAAATGAGAATTTTGACAACCATTGTGTCGGTTACGAAAGCATTGACCAGGAGTAAAAGATGTGTCTGCTGTCACCCGGTAATAAACCCGTTGGATCCATGCATTTCCAACTGCCACCTCTATTTGCCGAGGGAAAAAGCCACCCCCGCGTCATGAATCATACTAAAACACCCAATAGCGATCCAATGACTCTCAATTACAGTCTAAGGACTCTTAACGACGGTCTAATGGCTCTCAATCACGCCCTAGGGATGCTTGGCAGTTGCAACCGAGCAGCTTATTCCCACAACCCCGCATCCTAAACGGCAAACGGTAAAGTCAACGTTCCTTCGACGCGGGGACCCCACGCTCGTTTAACATCCTTGTCTTCGGACAATGTTTTCCCGAAGGAAGATAAAGAGGATGCATGATACGACGATTTTCTCTTCTTGGTTCATCGGAAATACAGTGAAGACAAGATGAAAAGTGACGCTTGGCTGAGTAAACCATTCTTAACCTCCATTTTCCTAGGAATTGGAGGTTTCCTCTATGGCTTGTAAGTCACTACGTTCGTTGAAATGAATGTATGCTAAAGGATTAGTGATTCGGGTATCATAACGCCCAGTTTGGCACTGGGGACTTTTGTCCGATACTTCGGGAATCCGCCTCCGCCTTTGAGAGGAGCGATCGTATCTATGTACCAAGCAGGAGGTAAGCAAGAACGTTATCTCTAGGGTACAGATGCTAATCAGTGACAGCATGGCTTGGAAGTGCTTCGGTTGGCATCACAAGTGACAGGCTTGGTCGTCGGAAGGCTATTGCTTTTGGATGTATTTGGGGTGTCATCGGTGGTGCTATCATGGCTGGAGCGGCACATGTTGCTATGCGTAAGTCATCTCGGTCTCAGGGTCGTTCATTATTGACGATTTAGTTATCATCGGTCGCATGTTGGTTGGTTTCGCGGTCGGTACAATCACAGGCGTATCCCCAGTCTTCGGGGCAGAAATTGCGAAGACCCACGAACGTGCCAAAGTCACAGCCGTTAACCAAATGAGTACGTCCACCACCCCAAATAACCCTTCTATGCTGACCTTCCAGTGACCGCCTGGGGCTTCTTCGTAGCCCTCTGGATCGGCGTCGCAGAAGGGAAATGGGAGAACCCCAATCAATGGCGTCTCGGATTCGCAATCCAAAGTATCCCCGCTCTCGTCCTTGGCGTCGGTGTTTTGTTCCTCAGCGAATCGCCCAGATGGCTATGTCTGAAAGGCCGTCATGATGAAGCCGAGAAGGCCTTTCGAAACTATCACTTTGACGGCACCAATGAGGAATGGTGTCGTACGGAGTTCACGGTTATTCAAGTTAACATTTCTGAAGAGCAGCAAGCCCAAGGTCGTCTTTCTTGGGGCGATTTACTGAAGACACCTTCATTCAGAAAGAGACTTTTTGTGGGTTCTTTTGTTTGGGCGGCGGCTATGTTGTCCGGCATATCATTCGTACAGTATTATCAGACCGCTATCTACGCAACGCTGCAATTCAACGAAGATCGTCAGCTTCTTGTCAGTGGCCTCTACGGATCTGTTGCGCCCGTCGCATGCTTTATCTCGCTGTTCTTCGTGGATAAGATTGGGCGAAAGAAGATTCTGGTCATCAGCTCTTCCCTTCTTTCGGTTTGTTACCTGATCATTACCATCCTGGCAGCCAAGTTCCCGGCTATTCCTGGTCAACCTACAAATGCTGCGGCACAGAGGGGTTTGATTGCGTGTATTTTTGCTGTTTCGGCGAATTACTCTGCTTTGCTGGGACCGATGACTTGGATCATTCCGTAAGTTTATTAGTCAACGTCCGTATGGATTGTGCTAATTGAGACAGTCCTGAGGTTTTCACGACTGAGCTTCGAGCCAAGGCGAATGCTCTGGTGCAAGTTGTTCATTACTCGATTAGTTTGATCATCACACAATGCTCGCCAATTGCCCTGGCTGGGGTCGGCTGGAAATATTATGTTAGTTACCCACTCGGCTATGACATCCCACACTGACATTCTTAGATCCTCTTTATCCTGACAAATGCACTCTGTGCAATTATCTTTTTCTTCGTGTATCCCGAAACCCGAGGTAAGTCCGCCCCATTTTGTGACCGTAGCGCACCATGTTGACCTTATTAGGCAAATCTCTCGAGGAAATTGATGAGATCTTTGGTGATGTCAAGATTGTACATGAGGAAGATGTAAGGTTTTCGGAGAAGGCTGGTGTTGATGTTATGGAAAGACGCGATAGCCGCGTTTTTCAGCAGTAGATACCCTGGACGCGATTGAGTGTTCCACTGCACACAAATCCAAGGCTCCTCAGCTTTGTGGTCTCGTTCTCCATCTTTATGTGTCAAAAGAACATGTTGATGTTAACGAGGAAATGTTTAATAACTAACCTGCTGGAAGGAGAATATCTTTTATGGTACCTATTATAATATTAACTTTATAAGTTACAAAACATTACCTGTATTAGCACCACTGAGGCATTGACATTTCTTATCACAACAGCTGCTCATTATCGCCACCAGCAAAGGTAATACATCGGTTAGCATGAATTTCTGCCTGTTCTCATTAAGATGGTGTGCAGCTTGCAGCTCCCGACCAGGCTGTGCACCACTCCAGTCCTGCATCGTCCTTGTCACGTAGCGTATGGCTATTGGAGATGAACCACCATTTTGGCTGACAACATCGCTCCAATCATGTCTAGATTACTCCGTGCGGGGTAAGTGAAGACAGTCCTAGATTAGGCGGCAATGACGCCCAGGTCACCGATGCCTTAGCTTAAATAGTTCAGATAATGGGTAACAGAAACTATTCTGAACATTTACCATTGACCTAACATACACTTCCGTCAAAGGTTATCTTTTCAATACAATGCAAGAAGACGACTTGAACATCCCCCTGAGCAACACTGTCAAAGGCCGTGGAAAGTCAATTGCCTCACTTCTCGAGGAGATTGAAGGACACCAACTACCCGCGGTGAAATGCTTAAGTTTTATCTGGGAGCTAGAGTGCCTCCAGATCCATCGGAACCCACGTAAGAAGCTTAGACTCATACGCGACAAGATCAATGCCTTCAAGGAAAAAGACTATATCGCCCTGTCTTACACTTGGGACAACTCTGAGCACGAAAGCCCGGAGAAGGGGAAGTACCTTGTGCAAACTAGAGACGAACGCCGTCGATTCCTTCCATCGCCAGTTCGAGACTGCGTTTTTGACCGTGTGCTTTCGTTTATGCGAGCACGAAGTCTTCGAAATCTTTGGATCGACAGACATTGTGTCAGGCAATGGGCCTGCAACACGAACGATACATGTCCCCACAGGAGATGCAACGAGAAACAGCGCGCACTTGAGACTATGGATCTGGTCTACAGTCAGAGTAACCATCCCCTGTCCTTACTCGGAACGCCAATCGAGTGGGAGCATGAACTTGATCTATTAAATGGAATCGTTAGCGGAAAGCTTATCAAGGAACTCAAAACAACAGAACATGAGAAGGTTCTGCAAGCATTGGATTTATTGAGTAGAATAACGAAAGATCGTTGGTGGACCAGGGGATGGATATTCCAGGAAAGTTATCGAGGACGGAGAAAAATGACACTACTCATCCGACATTCTCCGTTCTTGGAGGCAAAGAAACAGTACTATGGGCGTTTCTCAAATGTTCCAAATGAGATCTGTATCAAGGCCGCCACTTTCAGCAAAACCAGTACCGACCTCTGCCTTGCGATCCGCGACGAAATACCACGAGACGATGTGTTATATCGCACGGAACAAATCCTGGGAGCGGTAGGGGCATATACAATCTTATTAAAGAGAACCATGCCTATGACCCCCACAGTCATTGATGACATACAGAGACGAAGGCTGGGTGAACCATGGGATAAACTGGCAATCATTGCTAATTGTTGCCAATACGACACTCTCATAAACTATAAGCAAATGGAAAAGCCAAAGAGCCTCAGTATATCGACGCTAGCGATGTATATCCTTAACGGAGAGATTATTCGAAATGAGCCTCTAAAGGACCGTTCCTCGTTGCTCGAAGAAACCCTACCCGAGTTCTTGAAAAAGCAAGCATTCGACGGGTTTTGCCCTCCAAAGAGTCAGCCCGATCTTACTTTCAATAAAGGCTGTCGGTTTGTTGACGTTAAAATTACACCAATTGGCATCAAGACAAAAGGTCATCTTTGGAAATTGGGCAGAATCATTGATACCTCAAGATTTCGACTTCCATTGCCAGAGGCACAGGAAAAGCTTTGCTCTTTTAATGAGGACGAACAACAGCACCTCGCCTGGCTGGTTGCTGAATTGAAGAGTTTGAATGAGGCAACTCTCGCTCGGCATGTTGAGAGGCTTTTGAACTATGATCGCACCAGGCCAGATGGAAACTGGGAGAAAGAAACGTTTTCTAGATGGTACATGCGTATCATGGTAAAAGAGCTGGTTGAGGCGATCAAAAAAGGAAAGCCACTGAGACTAGCACGAATTTGGAGCTCTCAGAGAAACAACAATCCGTGCACTGCTGTATTTATCTGGGACGCCGATGTTGCTAAAAATAGCGGCCTTGAAGATAAACCACACAGGTGCGACCATTACGGGAAGAGAGAAAGAAGACCAAAGTTTGCTTTCACCGCTTCGAGACCTCTTAAGCGCGGGTATCAAGACCGTGGTACCAATGATCTGGACCACCATGTGTCACTTGAAGTCAAGTTGTCATCGTTGGTGGATAGGCCTCCTGATGATCATCATCAACTTTTCATTAAACGTTGGCTTGTGGGATTATGCTTCTTCTATGATTTCCCTACGACCGATGTAATCTTTCCATGGCCGTCCTCGTTTCATACAGTCAATCATTAATCCATTTCCTTGTGTATTTAATTATCAGTACTGGCTGCGGCCGTATGAGAGCCAACGGCGATAAAGAAACGTGATTAATTTTTTTGCTTAGAAGGCGCCACAAGGTCGTCACACAGTTCGCCGAATCCCAAGTTCCGGCCATCTGACCTATGAACATGGCATCCCACCAAAATTCCGCATGCACACATAGCCATCCCTCCTAACCCCCCTGGTTCGGATTTACAATCAATAAGTCGCACTAGTTGACAGGTAAAGATTAGCCAAGTAGCAGTGATAAACCAGGTTCTCGATCGCCTTCAGCGTCACCAATCAATAGGCTGCAAAGTGCTGAGTTTAAACCATATGTTCATTTTATTGAATAGAAACGGCATGATACGAGAACATAAACATTGATGATAAAACAGGCTCAGTAAAGGGGCAATTTATATGCATCAAAGTCATATATCCAGCTGTCAATGGAATGCTGGTCATAAACGCAGTCCAGTGAAGTTCCATTGCCAGACCACAACGGGCGAAGAGGCCAGCGGCAGATAGTCTCAATACCACCATGTCCATCCAGAGTCTCAGGCGCAACCCCACTCTCGACCCATTCAATAACAGTCTGCAAAGTGGTCTGCGGCCAACCACCGTTCGGCTGGTTAGAATTGCTACCGCAGTGTGCTCCACCAGGAACAAGGTACAGCCGATAAAAATCATCGAGGGCAGCAATGCTTTCATTGTAGCTCTTATCTGCAAACATGACACTGCGGACAGAGTCGTAGTAGTGTACCGATGAGCCAGCCGGGATTGAATCATCTGATTTCCCGTGGACGTGAATCACCTTTCCACCCGCAGATTGGAAGTCGCTTAGATCAGGGTAAGTGGTCTGGAGAGAATCGGTGTACTTGTTCTGGCCGTAGATCATCCACTCCTTGAGCGTGTCGTAGGTGACCTTGTCGAGGGTGGAGAGCGTGCTGGTGTTTTGGAGTTGGAGGTAGCGGGCAACCCACTCACCGCCAAGACCGCTGATACTCAGGCCCCAGGTCTCGGTCTCTTCATCGTAGTAGGTTGCAAGATCCGAGAAGCTTGATCCGGGCTGGTAATTGAGATAGACGCGACGTCCCTTAGAATCATGGAGGCCGTTGAGGAACTGTTGAACCACAGCAACACCCTCTTCCGTGACCATGCCCTTCTGAGCAGGAGTAGATGGCTGAGCAAACTGTCGAGCCCGAAGCGCTCCTGGACCACCTTGAGAGCCCGATGCAGTGCAAGAGTAAGACTCTCCGATCGTGGTGTTGAGGTTGAAGTGGAGCTTGCAGAGATCAGAGCGCGATACAACAGCGTCATGTCTACCGTCCAAACCATCACAAGCAGCAATAGTCAAGTTCAGGATTTTGTCCAGCTCGCACGAAGGAGGGTAGTAGTCCAAGGTCTGCTCGACAAGATTGCCAAACAAGTGGTTGACTTGCTGCTGACCGTAGCGGAAGGCTGGTGCTCCAATAGCAGCACCATCAAACTGATCTGCAAAGCGCTGGACTTGACTCCAGCCTTCACGACCACCCTCTGAGCAACCTCGGTAGTAAGAATAGACCTTCTCGCTCTTGGAAACATTGTACACGTTCCTTGCCAGCTCCTTGCCAAGCAGAGCAAGTTCATGATGGGCTTGGTAGCCGAACATGTAGACTGACTGCCAGTTGATGGTACCGTTGGCCAGGAGGAAGACTTCATCCCACTGCGTGTCGAATGATCCAAATCCTCCATCAGTGAGTCCGGAGACAGCACCGACTATGAGCCCAGAGGGGGCATACTGGCTTCCCGAGTTGATAGCAAGTCCGCCTCCACCAGTAGAGACGTAGCGGTTCTGGGACTTGCTAGGAGCAGGGAGCCAATAGGAAACATGAACAACGTCATCGGGAATACCATTGTGTGAGTAGGCGAAAGTGAGGTTGCAGTAGTCAGCGCTGGCGGTGGGGTACCATTCAGACTGGAAGGTAGCATTCGAGACCAGTGACGTGTGAACTGAATTCGGGTTAATGGTGATGCCGGATAGAGAATTGTCGGCAGGAAGTGCTGATTTGACATAGTCCTTCGAGCATATGTCGCTCAAGGTAGCAGCGTGAACGGCTGCTGCAAAGAGTACAGCGCCTGCGAAAGTCGACCACATGATAACCGCCCCAAGATAGTTGAGTGAAGTGTTGCAAAGAAAGGAACAACAGTTTCTTAGTTAGACAAGTTCGCTTTACAGATCAAGTTCATGTCTTATAAATATGAAATCGGGAATCTAGCATCCCACATCCCATGCACTCGACCCCGGGATTACGAATGCGATCTCAGCTTCGGGATAGCCCCACTGGCCTTAATAACTACCTAGTGGCGAAGTTTGGGGGTGACGGTTCACGAAGTGGAGACCTAGAAGAGCTAATCATGAGATGTCGGCGGAATTGACACAATACTGGGCCGCATAGATGGCCTGTCCAAAATGAGACGTGATCCTTTATTACCTTGTTCATGCTACATTCGCAACGCGCTTCGCATTGGCGGAATATGTAGATTGCACCCTTTAGGTTTGTCGTCATTGATGTATTCTTCCCTCGCGAATACCCCACCGCCATGGTCTCTTCTCAAGAAATGAACCTGTCTCTTGTAACAAATGCGACCATCCGGATCAGATATGACTTCTAACTCCTGCTTGACTTGTACAGTGAAGAAACGTTGTTCTTCCGGAGGTAAAGTTTCATCTGCCTGTTTGAAACTCATTTTGCTGTCGTCTAACAAGATGTCGTGTTCGAGTTCGATCTGACGTCTGCCAACTCTATATAGAGTGCCTACGTCGAAAAGGCCCTCTTTAGCTGGACCGAGTCTCGGTACCAATGACAAAGCTTCGGTACGGATCTTGAGATTCCGGCATTTCATGACAGCGAAGAAAGTCAGGGGTAATAGACCCATCTCGAAAGTGAAGCTACTGTCTGGGACGTGTTCTTGTTGAGCAATGTTCCATGCAGCTGCAGCTTTTCTTGCCAAATCTACGATGTTTCGGAAGTCGTCCAGATGCTGATCGTACCACATCTCTGTCGCCTTGTGTGGTTTGTGAATGTATATGCTCGTGACTCTATGCTTGATCTGCATACCGTAGAAAGCATACTTTTTTGTGGCGGAGGAAGCAGGAATGATATGCTCCAGGTTCCTGGCTTTCAACTCCCACTCATCCAATAGTGCGATAAGAGTAGGCCTCTGGTTATCATACCCGTCCAGAATACACTCCATCGCTCGAAACATGAGGTTGTCAATGAAGGACTGAGCCTCTGCAATATTAGTAAACTCTTGAGGCACAGCCTCATCAAGGCCAATGAGTTTCGGTAGGCGCATGGACTGCATACCGCCGAAGAAGAACGGTATAAGGCTTAAGCGACGAAATATGGGGACAAGGTGGTGTCGCGCCCAACCTGGACAACCGGAGTCGTTTAGAATCATGATGCCGTGCCTACAGTGCTGGAGAGCGGAATAAATATCTCCCTGCAGATACTCAATGCAGATAAAGAGGACGCAAAGCAACAGAATCAGCTGCTCGTCACCCAACGACTTGACCTGTTGAATAGCAGCGTTGTAGTGACCAATTGCAAACGTGCTACCGCATATCTGGCGCGTAATCCTCGAACCCCTAGCGAATTCCTCGTAGAGCGAACTAATCGACAAAACGGCGTGGCGGACAGTAGGCTCGAAGTGGCTGAACTGCATGACCAGATGTGTCCAGAAATAAGAGTCTGTTGAACCCGACAAGACTGGACCGGCCATTTTGGTAAAGAACTGGAAAGCCCTGCCCTCTTTTTGGTTTCGTGCGGCTAGTTGGGTAGGTCTGTACCATGTAAGGCCGGACTGATCCTCGTAACCACCGCATACACGGCGCGAAGACGTGCATCGCCGACATGACGGCTTTACCTCATCGCACTTTAATTTGCGGGCTCTATCCAAAGTCAAGGTCAGTGGCTTCTATGACAAGATGAGTTAGACAAACGTACTTGCAGGTCCGGCACCCGGTCCTAACATGCTGCCCCATTTGCGCTAGCTGTGGCGTGGGGCTGTCCCGAGCGAATAGGCGAGAATGAGTATGATGGGAAATCTAACAGAGAAAGAAATGACTGTACCGGAGGAGAATTGGGATTCGAAGAATGGGGACGAGAGACGCGTGGCGGCAAAATGGGTGGTCCAAGCATCCACCGATTTGGCCTTTACTCTGCCGATTCTTTGTGGGGCTGCCCCGAGCTATTGTGGAGGATGTTGACGGTAATAACGGGGATTGCTCTGTAACTACCGACAGTCCTACCCTAAATTATCTTTAGCGCAGGGAATTTCCTTAACGTCAACATCCTTAATTCCCGTGCTGACAGTCAAAGACGAGATGTTAACCGGGTCGACGATGCCGATTAAATTATCATGGGAGCAGCATCTGCTGTATCTCGTTTTTTTGGAAATTTTGATATCGCTTAGTGAACAGTGGCCTGGCTCGCTGTATTGAACGCGATCTTTTTCCATTGAAAGAACAAACGTCTTTGCTTGGCAGCCTCCAAGAAAAATGTTTTCGCAAGCAGAACGCCCTAGAACGGTACAGGTTTTAAGGCTTGCAGGTCCTGACCACATCGCGCAGTAGCAACTCATTGCTTGGGCTAATCTGCAATGGCCTTGTCAAGACTTAAGAAAAGTTATCAGCGTATTAGTTCCACGTGCTCTAGGCTACGTCATTTACTTCAACTCGTCTAATGCAATATGTTGTTGGTTAATTGCTTGTTGCATATTAACATTAATGAGCAACCTGCATGACAGACTCCAGGATCCCCTCTCTGTCTTGACGTGGCGTAATGTGATTTGTCGCCTCACAATGTCTGGTTGCCTACGATGGTTCTAGGTCTGACTTCATAATAAGAAACAAAACATCTTTCTCCATCGCGAAATGGCCGGAAATAGCATGGAAAGCTTGACGAGTGGCGTTGAGGCTATCTCTACACAGCCCAATGCTACAATACCACGATACATGATTATCCACCGGGTGGAATGTCCTGGATCAACCCCAGATCATTCTAATCATCCTCACATTTCTCTTTATCGAGACGTTCCACGTCTGTTTGCTGGCGACAACAACGCTAGCCGCCTCAGGGGTCAAATGCCAGATGAAGAAGCCCAGCTACGTGCCAAAAAGGATGCTGATATTTCTTTCATCATACACCGCACCTACAACTGCCTTGAATACCACACCGCATTATTTGATGCCTTACGAGAGACATCGGTGGACTCTTTGCCACCTGATCGGACTTTCCGAACTTATCTCTTACCAATCGATGCTTTTGATGCTGTAGCGGAAAGAGAGTATATGGAGATCGTATCGACCAATTTGAACAACGGGATAGAAGCAGTAAAGGAGGCAGATACTAGACACGATTCCTTGGACAAGTCATCGTTACTGGGCTGGAATCGAGAACACAACATGGTGGCACCATACTTTCATCGCTGTCACACTCGCAGCCTACTTCGGGACCATGTTCCCCAACTACCAGAATTTCAAAGTCAGCACATCGACCTCCTTCTTGAATACCTGGATGAAAACTTTGGCCACGAATATCAAGAAGCCGAGAAGCTTTTTAATGATGGGCTTGTAAGCAGGAAACATTTTCACAAACTATTTGGGCCAAGAGAGATACTGGTCACTGTTGAAGACGGCCATCACATCGCCATGGTTTCAAGATATCCTCCTCTCGCTGGTTCGAATCCGATAAGGCTTGAGTGCGAAACGTGGAACTTCGATGGCTGCTTTGCAATGCACAAAAAGACTGTCATCATACCCTGGCCAAAGCATGTTTCAGACTTGGACACAGTCCCAATAAGGTCTCTCCATATCTTTCCTCTAAAACTCGATCAACAACTTGAGCATCGCCTGAGAAAACGTGGGGAGTTTTGTTGGCAACTACGAAAACCGAGATTAGTTCATTACAGTGCCCCACGCGGGGTTCTCGATTACCGCATGGTAATTGATGTCTATGTATTACCGGATCATATGCTGACTCTACTGAACAGGAAAATGGTCGGTATATGGTCGATATCGACACTTATCGTCGTTTCCACAAGCCAAATATCCTTGCGAACACGGCCATTGAGCACGTTGGAGCGTGCCTTCCATTAAAGGCCACCGAGTCAAACTCACCTCCTGCTGGAACCTTTGCCCTTCTACTGCCACCGATAACTTACGGTTTCGGTTTCCACGACAAGAAGTGGCGTTGGTTAACCCAAATCTGACTGACGAGAGACTACGCTGATAACGGCTTTGTAGGAAAACTTTCAATAGATTACGCGGCTGATGTAGCCTGGGACGAGGATGTGTTTAATATACCGATCCTTTGGCAAGAAGTCAATGACAACCTAAGTTCGCTTCAACTCGAGAAAAAGACATCCAAAGATGTCGAAGCCGGTCAGGGCCAGGGCAGGGTGATACAGCTTCATAGTGGGCCAAAAATTAGCCGCACGGTCGCAGCTGCGGCCCTCGCCGAATCAGCCAAGAAGCCCTTATATCAATTAGCACCTCATGAAATAGGTGTAGAGCCTGAACAAGTGGAGAATAATATCGAAGAAGCGTTCTATCGCGGTGGTTTGTGGGATGCAGGTATGTTTGCAATTCCGGCCTTTTCAGACACCAACTTTGTGCTTAGCTAATGACTTCAAGTAATTCATTTGAAAGATTGCGATCCTTTCATTGGTTATCAGAAAGAACACACTTTGGCGGGTACATCAAGGGCCTCGATCATTTTACAGGCAATAAACAGATATCATGGTATCGTTATCCTTACAATGAGCCATCAAGGTCGGTTCCACGTTTCATAGCTCCTCTCCAGCTTGAGATTCTTTAACTAATCTGTTCTTAGATAGTCTAGATGCAAGCGCCCTCTGGCATGAAGTTCAGACAGTTAGCCTCAGATAATGACTTGATTATACTCAACTATTTACAATTCGGCCTGTTGCTTGAGGATTGATACGTCACAGCCGCCATTACAATATCATCAAGAGTTTATACAATAGACAATGTCCTTTTTCTTTGATTATAAGAAATTTTGTTTCTATACCCCAAGACTATGTCCTCTCGTAATTAGTCAACTAGATTTATATACCCTGTTAATTACATATTAAACATATACTATCTATCATAGCCAATATGCAATAGTTGATCACATACCTAAGCTAAAAACCATTGGCAGCCCCGCAAGAGAGAGCTACTTTTTATCCCTCATCACCTGGATCCCCTCCACTGAGCGAGAGATTTGTACACCCCTTGGTAACAGAATGAGACTCATCAATACCCACACGCGAGCTTTCGAGGAGTTCTATGGAAGGAAAGTTCCAAAGTACGCAATTCTTTCACATACTTGGGGGCAGGACGAGGTCACGTTTCAAGATTGGATAGATTCAGCGTCGGTGCTCCAGAAATCGGGATTCACCAAGGTCATCGAGGCCTGTGAACAAGCCAGAAATGATGACTACTCTTATATATGGATCGACACCAATTGCATCGATAAATCCAGCTCGGCTGAGCTCACAGAAGCTATCAACTCGATGTTCGCCTGGTACAGCAAAGCCGATGTTTGTTACGCCTATCTTTCAAATGTTCCGACTTTCAAACCGTTGTCTTATTCGGAAGAGTTCCGGCAAAGTCGCTGGTTCAAGAGGGGATGGACACTGCAGGAGCTCCTTGCCCCTGGGTACGTTGTCTTTTACGCAGCTGACTGGTCATGTATTGGGACAAGGTCTACTCTTATGCACGACATTGCCGAGGCTACAGGCATAGGTATAAGGTATCTCTGCGCCGACCAAAAGCCAGTGACCACCACTCGAGAAGACTGGTCAGAAGTTCGAACCCAGGTGTGTCATGAAGCATCGGTAGCTGAAAGGATGTCCTGGCTATCCCGTCGCGAGACAACAAGGATTGAGGACATGGCATACTGTATGTTGGGTATATTTGGTATCCACATGCCCCTCATGTACGGTGAAGGGTCCAGAGCCTTCTTGCGGCTTCAAGAGGAGATTCTAAAAACCTCAGACGATCACTCACTATTTTGCTGGTCATGGGCTACCAGTGAGAGCCAAGGCAGCCTTCTTGCCTCTCGACCACATAGCTTCCTAGACGCCTCGTCCTATAAACGTCATAGGATCGGTAGAGAGCCATCTCCGTACGCGGTTGCTAATTCAGGTCTCTCCATTCGGCTTCCTGTAATACAATGCTGGTCCCCGGACATTTACATTGCTGTTCTCAATGTCGAGCTGGCCGGGACGGACAGAAATGTTGGCATAGCCCTAAGAAGACTAATTCGTGCTGGAAGACAATCCCGTACTGAGATCTATACTCGAACTTCATATCTGGACGTTCCTATTCCGCTAGCCGTAGCGCACCATCAGGGTAGGCCACCTACAGACATGTACATTCCAGTACAGCGTGCCGATACAGAGAGCACGAGGGCAAGAGCGATTACTAGCCAAAGTCAATGTACGGCAGGTGCATTGCTATCTTTTGGTCTGGCAGGCTGCGACTCCGCAAGAAGCAAGTTTGGTGAAATACGAACGTTTCCGCCTGATCGGTTCTCCCATGCTGACAGCATACTTGTGATATGCCCTACCAGTCACGACCAGGTACCCGGTCCCAACTGGCTACAAAGGATGAGTCAAAAGAACTCAGGTTTCCTCGGAGCCACCATTGCTGAGTTTACCACGACGCGAGGGCCAGAAATGATTGTTTTCGTTGTCACCACTACAAATCAGGGTTCTTATCTTATACCTAGATGGCACTACTGCGAGCTCGCATGCTTTCTATCAGAGCCAGAGATAAATGATCTTGGCATGGGGAAATCTCTTCCTCAGGAGGCCTTTCAAACTTTTGAGAGGATACTAAGCGATCCTGACTATGCTGAGAGGAGGAATAACGACTCACCAGAAGGTCTGCTGTATGTTCAACAAGCGGAACATGGGTTCACAACCACTGATTCATCCATGTTGATACATTTCGACCTCGGTCTGAATTCAAACGCAGTAATCAGATAAGTATGGATTCTAATTCATATCTGATATAGCTTCTGAAGCTTTAACTAACAGCAATGAGACAATAGGTCGTGACGCAATATGCAGGCTTGGGTATCATACGGAACGAGATGTCAGATTATAAACGGACCATGGAAAGAAGTCATTGCTGTGTGGGGTCATACGTTCATATGCTTTATAATGCGTTATATTATAGTTATTGCTTACTTCTGTGGTGGTCGTGTAACCTTTATCACTCTGCTGTCCGTAGACAGTATGAATATAGGCCTACATGAATCCGATTACTTCCGTATTGGTCAAACCTATTCATAACTAGTAACCTAGCAGTCCTCCATCGTATTACTTCGCGTTTTCTCTTCATATCAAAAAGAACAAACTTTTCCATCGAGAGATTTTATTGATGTATGCTTGTTGCTATTCGAGGCCTTGGAGGGCCCGAGTCCACAATACAGCTGAATTCGGTTCTACAAGCAGCCGTGAAATGAGTATAAAAATTTCCCTACTGGCTTATGTCTTGTTGAAGAACAAACAGTCGCATACCATTGTTGACAGTTATTTATTGCGGGCTCCTTGCTTCTGCGTTCTTACGTTGGTTGTGTCTGCGCAGCCACCTGAAAGTAATCGAGTTAGCACACCTTGTCGACACTGAATTATTAGGCCTCTTTTACTAACCACAAGAAGACGACAACAAACGTCAGCACCGGCACTCCCAAACCGATACTCACCCCCACAATGATCTTGTTTGAAACACCACCTGTCTCGCGGTCGAAGAAAGATCGCGATGAAGATGGTCCAGCGGCTGCAGCATATTGCGCATTTGCTCCAAAGGGAACGGGACTCTGCACCTTTTTCACACTCGAGGACTGGGCCGGGAATTTAGGGGTCTCGCCTGAAGGTACCGTAGTGACGTGAGTCATGACTGACGAAGATGTCGCAGTAGTCTGGAGAGACGCAGGACAATTAATCATGCCAGTTGATTTGCATGACACACCCGAGTAGATGACCGTCGACGAGATTGTTGTTGTAACGATAGAGCCTTCCAAAAACAACGCACCTCGTCCTTGAGCTTCGTCCGTCGTGACTGTTACAGCAGATGTAGTGGCTGAAATCGTGGAAGTGGAAGTCATTTGGCAAAGGCTTTCCGTCTTCGTACCATACATCGAAAATGATGTCTCAGGCATTGGCCCCCATGCATGGTCATTCAACGCCAGTGTTGCCCCAGCGGCAGCTTCAACGTTGAACTCGAAGCCGAGCCCAAGCTGGCATCCGTTATCATCACCCACACTAATTTCCGCCTCGAATTGAGCGACGTTGGCGAAGACGCTCACTTCACCGCCAGCACCGAATTCCTGGGGTTTGCCGAAGATGCTCATCGTATGATTCTGTAGCTCCAGTCCTGCTTTCAGTTCTATGCGCAGCGCGCCCGTGACCTTTCCACTGCCGGAAGTTACGGCTACAGGTAGAAACTCAAACTGACCGCCAGGGCTGTACAAATCAGTAAGTTGCGGTTGAATTGTTGGGGGTATACTTACAAATCAGGTTCCGAGATGTTCGCTGAGAACATGCCGATGTCAACCACCATGCTGTCGTCAACCTTGAGATGAAAGCCACCTTGAAGCTGAACCTCGACTTCAGCTGTAAGAACAAGATCAATCGCCACGACTGCACCGGCGTAGGCCTCCGGCAAGGCGATTCCCAGCGAAGAGGATGATCTGAATAGTGACATCGTGTATGTCGCACTTGCTGCAAGAGTAACTTCCAGTTCCAGATATAATTCGAAATCCTCCAGCACAAAGCTCATAGATAGATCTGGAATAGGTTCAATCTCTGGGAGGTTGAAGTCGATATCAATGGTTGGGAACTCAAATGAGTCAAGGTGAAATGCTTCCATGAGTGCGGAGGAAATTTCCTTGGCGCCGTCTTTGAACAACGTAACTATTTGACCAGTCACATTTGTGATCTTTTCCTGCAAGTCGTCCAAGGCGTCAAAAAGAGGTTGGCTTCCCTCGAGGATCCTTCTGATTCTCTCCACGACACTGTCTGTGATATCTTCAAAATATCTTTCGAGATTTGTCGCTACTTCTTTGGCCTCTTTAGTCATATCGGTCATGAAGTCCTTTACCGTGCCAACCACCTTGTCAACGACAATCTTAATGGCATCTGAGTCTATCTCAAGAACCTCGATAACCTTGTCCCCTACTTTATCCGCAATCTTTTCTACTTGGTCCTCCAGGACCTCTTTAGCATTGTCGAGCTTTTCAGCACCTTTGGTAAGTTGCTTTTGAAGGGGCCCGAAAGCTTCCGTTGTGATATTATCGATGGTATCACCGATTGATTTCTTGTAGTCGATGAAACGGTCGATCACGTTTCCATCTCCTGGTACTTTTAGTGTGGCTTGGGCTGTTCCTTTGATGTAACACAGGACACAAGCGATTTCGACACTGAACTCGATCGTAGTATTTTCTGTCTCCGATAATACTCTACCAGCTCTGTGCATTAGACTTGAAATTATAATTGTGCTGTCTGAGGAGAGACTACTTACCCGCCAATTTTGAACAGAGTTACATCTTTCCAAGTCGTGTCAAGTTTTGTTCTGTCACTTTGAAACGTCTGTTCCCTTGCGAAGAGAGCTTTGTGGTCTCCAACAGCCGAATGAAGGACTGGTCCGCATCTCGGGGAATTAGGTAGGCCTTCGCCTGAAGACCGCATGTTTCAAGTTTGTCGATATTCTTTGATATTACCAGCCTTTAGAAATTTCCCTGCGCCGCCGCGCACCACGCCTGAAAATGAAGCCTCAGCCACCGTACACCCTTCTGTAAGCTCACCGAGTCGCAGCCTGCCATGCAGCAGGCCAAGATGGTCATCAAGCTCATAGTCATCGCCCTCATGACCTCCGTTCTATTTTAACGGCTGGTTGCTTTGGTGCTCATGGTCATTCTGCTTTCTGTCGATAGACGGTATCGATATACACCCGCATGGTTCCAAAAGTCAATCCAGTCACTTCCCCATTAGTCAAGCTCCTTCACAAAGAACAATCAAGAACTGCTGGACTGCTGGACTGCGATAGAGACCGGATCGATATCAACCTGCACATTCTTGAGGTATCGATGTCTTGCTCCGAATATCCACCAAACACCAGAGAACAGAAACGTTGCACCAACAATAAGTGCGGCCCAGTTCATATTGCCAATATTCTCACCTGTGACCGGAAGATATAACGGCATGCTAATAAGAAGTTAGTAGTCACATCTCGCTCGAAGGTGTTGTACGTACACGTAGATGACAATAGTCAGTAAAGCCCATGCAACGGCAACGTAGTTCACAAAGTATCCCCATCTGCCAAGATCGAAGTGGGGGCGAGGGGGCAGAATTGAACGACCTCGGACAAGAGCCTATTGAGAGAGTCAGAAGCTGAGTGATGGCGCGAATGAACAGTACCCACAACTGTTACTGGTATCGCATAGGCAAGGGCGAAACAAACTCCAGCACCACTGACAATGGCGTTGTAGGCTAATTCACTGCCTAGAGAGATAAGTCCAATAATAACCTCAACCACCATAATAGCATAGATAAAGTTTAAAGGGATTTGTAGCTTGTGGTCGATCTTAACAAGACGATGGGACCATGGGAATGCATTGTCCTCTGCCATGCGCCATCCAAGACGGGAGCACGAAGACAGAATACCGGTGCAAACAAGTAGCTAAATAGTTAGCTAACGTGATAAAAGAGTGAGGTCGTTCAACTTACATTTACAACGGCAAAGACGATCGCGATGTAGATACCAGCGTACTCATTTCCCGCCACGTCCGAGAACCAAGTGACATAAGGTGACCTAACCATAAGCTTGAGTCAGGGAAAGAGGGTTTGGAAAACTTACAAGGATGTCACATACTCGGCGTAATTGCCACAACAAAATAGTAAAATAAGATCAGTGACGATAGTAGCAATTCCAGAAAGGGCCATGGACCAAACCATGGCTCTCTGTGCAGTGTTAGGTAACACCGAATTCCTACGCAGTGGAGAGACTTACTGGTGCATCTTGAGACGCATTCTTCATCTCCTCAACCAAATGCATCATGCTATCCGTACCATAAAGGCCATACAGAGGACTATAGAAGCTGAGTATGAAAACCCATCCGCTATTGGTGTATCCCGAATTATTTATGAACTTAGCAAATACGAATTTGGCGCTGGATTTGGGAGCTGTGGCGAGCAGAGTAATAGCCCAGCCAAAAAAGCCCAGGATCGTGAAAACGGCGCCGACGGAGCTGTAGAAAGGAAGCGCACTGGGCTTCAAGTTCATCAAGAACGGGATAGTCAACAGTCCAAAATATATCAAAAGTGTTTGGTAAGGCTTCCAATCAATATTTGGGTGAAAGATGGACACCATGGTACCAATGATGTTAGCTGTGTTCAAGGCGCACGATGATCCAGTAGCAGTCTCAGCCAGAAGCAGACACCATCCGACGAAGTATGATAGAAACGGTCTATACTTTTCAGTAGCGAGCTTCTGCACGTAGAATTGCTGACCACCAGCTGTAGGCCAGATTCCACAGTATTCAGCGAGTGAGGCCATGAGTAGGGTTTGGCCGATGGCGACGATAATGGACCCGTATAGAAGGGAGGCTGGACCGCCGACATCAAAAATTACTCCGTAGAAAACGACGACGCATGTCCATGTCGCGCTGATCATAACTTGGTAAGCGCATACTGCACGACTGTCAGTATGACTCAAAGAATGGGCTGATAGGTGGAGAATTCACGTGTCCAGAAATTGTAGACGCGATGCAACTCGGCCGACTTTCCAAGAGAGTTGAGATACGCATCATCGGTATCGTACTCAGAATGGCTGGCCTCGAGGACGGAGCCATCGTGATGGATTGGCCCAGCTTTGAACTCTTCTTTGGGAGGGTCCATGTCTATTGGAGACCGGAGTTAAAGAACACTCTTGTTGAGAAAAATGGGAACAATGCTTTAATAAAGAGTTACTGGTGGAGAACGAGGATAGGAAAGATCTACGACTGATTTTTTAATTACGAAAACACGAAGCAACATAAACAGAGAGTAGAGTCTAGATCGAATGCGGGGAAGATAACGTCGGGACAACGTTCACCAATGATGAGCTAGCCTGGTATCGCTCACATTCCATCCAAACGCCTCCTTTCTCTTCTGGGCTGTTGGTTTAAGGTTTCTCGGCAGACACCGCGTTGCCGTTCCCTTCCCGACCCGCCCAGACCGTCGACGGACGTTAAAATGCCTCCGGCTTCGCTCCACAGACCAACCTTGACGAGATAGTGCGAACCATTGAATGTAGTGTCTTCGAGATGATGGAGTCAATCTGAGAAGGGTATGTTTTGAGACAACGTCTCAGGTATGGATAACACGAAAGACTGACAGAAACTACTAACCTTTGAATAACGTCACTATGTCTCCTTATATAACCCTCTTCATTCCAAGGCTCACTGTCTCAGGTCGCGCTCAATACAAGTCTATCAATTACCTGTTTGAGCTTCTATTGAACTTGATTTGTGACCGCCACTTACGTGGAATAAAGGAAGGGATGCAGGTAGTGACGATGTCTCTGATAGCTTTTAGGTCTTCTGATGGCCTCTTACTATCTATAAATACAGAACAGAGACCTCAGAAAGTATCTGTAAACCTAGACTCGCCTCCTCCATTGGCATCCTTTATCTGACATTTACTGCTCTTGAACAAACTTTAAGTTATTGCAGCACAGTTTCCCTTTTACTGTCTATATCACCAACCTCCTTCATACACTTCTTGCTCGTTCAACATAAAGTTCATCGCAATCATTACCACCCTGGCCGCATGTGCTGCGACAGCTGTGGCCCAAGCAGGCCGCTCTTGTAATTTTAACGGCAACCCTAAAGGAAGAGTAGTCTGCTGTGACTCGGCTATTCCTGCCGTTGGAAAGTTGACGTGTTTGACACCATCCAGCGGGCGAACCTGCAGAAGCAATCAAGAGCGCTACTGCTGCAATGCCGGCGTTCTGGTAAGTACATTCCATCGTGTTTCAAGACATCAGGTGAAGGCTGACTACTCTTTCTAGGGTCGTCTTGTTATCGTTACCGCCGCGAACTGCAATACATTGTAGAGCAATAAGACAGTGGCTACAAAATGAATATTCGGGTTAGGGTCAGGATTAGGTTTCAATTATTCAAATTTGCAAGCAGCACGGGACTATTGTACAATAGAAGGACCAAACTTTCACCCATCTATAACATTCTAAGATCCGTTTATCACTAATTCATCCTGCCTCTGTAACTGTATCTGCCACCATTCATCCGGGGTCTGATTAGCATCATTCAATTTGACATCTTACTCCGTCACTGTACCCAGTCTTGTGTTACTTTTGCCCAGAATTCTTGCTATAACTGAGGGCGTGATTTGCTGTGTTCAATTGTTTTCACCCACGTCAGATCTTTTGAACACGCCCTTATCGGTCACACCTCCTTTGCCAGTGCATATCTACGGGAAGCCACTCTGAGCCTCGATGGACTCAAACAGCCAGATAAATTACCAATGTACTACAGCCATGTACTAATATTGAAGTGTTTTCCAATTGAAGTTCTGAAGAGCTTTAAAGGATGTATATTTAGAACTTCGGTCAGCTGAAACACATGACGTCGCGGGTCATATATAGACAGTCCCTCAATATGCTTTAGTTCTGCTAAGGACACTATTAGGCCAGATCCTCTACCACAGTCTGACCTTGAACCTCGATCCTAAATTGCAAAAACCTTCCAGACTCTCTATCTACCGCTCGATCAACGTTCTGGCCAAAGCCTTTTCTGGGTGCAAATGCCGGAATACGTTCAATGCTTGACGCAGTTTCGGCATCCCCACGGTACTTGGCTTTCATCAAGACTCCGAGGTCGGCTGAGTCGCCACTATCTCGAACCCGAAGTTCTACAACGTCTCCTGTTTCCAGGGGACCTATTTTCGGCTGTAGATCAGGCGGGGACTCCAAAGTGAACCAGGCTTTGTTGGTGCTTGGTGCTGGATAAAGGAACCCTGAAGCGTCTATGTCCACGATTGGATCGGTTGCTCCCAAGAATTTGGCTTGTTCTGGCATTGCTTCGTTGAAAATGAAGGTCTTGGCACCATAAACGTGCTGTGTATATCGTCAGGATGACCCTTGTCAACGGAGAATTAACTTACCTTTTCACTTCTCCCTTTCTCAACCCACCGTTCCAATACCCAGTTCGAGCGCTTCTCTTGATCATCTGCGTATGTGATGCACCCCCGTGAGATCTGACGAAAAATCTCCTTCTTGGAAGTTCCAACGGAGGGAGATGATTGACCAGTGGAAATCCACTCCAGTGTCTCTTCTATTGCTTCAGGTTAAACCACTTCTGAACAACGGGTACCAAGGTCTTGATACACTTACTAAGGATATTTGGAGACTCCACTGCTACGAGTGGTTTGTTTGTTTCCGTATTGATGAGGCGAATTCTTGTTTGAACGCGTTTCCCAGCACATGAACCCCCGTCAGAAATACCAGCTGCTTTCCGGAATTGCGCCTCTGTGCCCTCGAACCCTTTGAACGTGCTGATTAGCTGTGTCAGAGGGACGATGTCACCTTGCTGTTGTTCGGTCATCGCTTAGCGCATTGAAACCAAGGCATGTGGAGCCGACCTTACCTCGACAATACGCCAGTTGCGGAAGTTTCCAACGGTGCTACACCATTCAGGAGGACTAAAAACAGGTTAATATATTGCAATGGAATCCCAACTGATCACTCACTTATTGCACAGCGTGGTGTTGCCTCCAGTGGCCTCCCACGACATATTGCTCGAAAAGTCTTGCTTCTTTGTGCTGTTTGAGTCTGCGCCACCAGAAGCATGACTCGCCTCAGCAGAGGCCGTAACGCCATATCCAGAGACAGAGACGGCTGCAGAAGCCTTGAGAGAGTTCTCTCTTTCCGATTGTTCTTCTTTGCTGTTGGAATCAATCTGGTGTGAAGAGATAAGTCGGCCACCGATTTGGACCCTTCGTGAGAAAACATGTCCTAATACAGAATTTTTGTCAGCCGAGCCGTTGTCGGTTAGGAGTGCAATAGAACGAACCGTATTTCTCTCCGAAGGACACTACATCGTCTTTTGTTTTTACACTGGCGATATCTGACTTGACTTCGTCCGTGAGTTCAAGGGATCCTGCATCTAAAAACACAGTAACGCGTGGAAACTAGTCGGAAGGTGAGCAAAAGCTTGGCAAGTGCCCATAGAAACTTACGCTATAAATCACGTGGATCTTCTGATGCTGCTCATCATTCGCAGTGACGTCCTTACTACCTTCTTGCATAGAGAATCCAGCTTTCGCTGCCGCAGAAACACCCCAAAGTCCGCCGCCACTAATTCACTATCAGCCAATGACTAGAACGATGGGTTGTGGGTTTAACATACGCCGAGGCCTCGATTGAACTCTGACTAAACGAGCTCTTGGCCATTGAGGATTGCAGGCTGTTCTGCGTTTCAACAACAGTCATGGAGGAGGAGTCATCAACTCTGAACCGCGGGATGTGAGCTGGAAGCTATACGAGGTACTCAGTAATGCTCTGGGTGTGCATAGGACAAGGAACATCAATTGCTTACCGCCCCAAGTTCACCTGCCGTCGAGGCACCCTTGTTAGAGGCCTCAGGAGCAGCGATCTCGTAGGAATCGAAGAATCGCTTCTTGAGCTGAAAGGCTGTTGTGAGCCATTAGTCAGTAGCCGATGGCCACGCCAAAAGACGATGCTTACCGTTAAATGGAGTCCTTTCCACTGAGTGGTTCTTGGTCTTCCCTTTCTCTTTAATAGCCAAGCGCTGCCCACTGAGCAGACAATTGGTCCTGACGATGACGCTCCAATCTCTCTCGGACAATTCAGCTGCGACGCTTGGACTCGCCATTAGTTCGCTGCTTGCAATAGTTTTTAATGACTCACGATGGCTTAGAGCCCGTGGTTGCAGTCCACTTATCACCCTGGAAGGCAGATTTAAGTAACTGGGCCCTGAGGTGACTGAGTTCCGGGGCTTTCTGTGTCTTGGTTAGTGTTCCATTGTAAGGAAGATACAGGTGTATCTAAACATACCTTTAGCTTCAAGTCGAGTTGCTTTTTGAGGAACTCCTGCGTTGCATTATCGGTTTTGGTCTGGACCTTTCGCTTTTTGTAGTAGACTTTGAGGGTCTGGTGGATCATATCAGTGCTGGCATCGACTGCCTTTCCGTCTTTCTCGATCTTCTCCTCCTCGACTGCATTTTCAGCGACATTTCCATCGGTCTTTTCGTCGCTTTTGGTGTCATCGTCATCATCACTACCTTTGTCACCTTCAGCAACTTGACTAACGTACACGCTGAGATTCATATGGTCGGCCATTTCGGCGCCAAAGCTGTCGCAAAACGGATTTCGCGCACTGCAGATCACATGTAAATCAATATCATGTTCAACCTGACCTATGTTTGGAAAACATACTCAAGTGATCCAAGAACCTTGTGCTGCACAAGGAGGCGTCGAATGACCTCCAACTTGAGCTCTTCAGGCTTTTTCTCCTCTAGAAACTCGAGTGTCTGTTTCTGCTTGCATGTTTTCGTACCAGGCTCATAGGTGAAAACCTGAAGGATGTTGCTTAGCCTTTATTAGCTTGTGGGAATCTCACGGATGCTATTCTGCTAGCCACTCACGTTTTCGTCTCGACTGCGGCCATCTTGAACGGTTGCTGTGACTAGTCTTTGCAGGATGAAGTGAGTAAAATTGGAATTGTTTAAGTGATGGACCTCCGGAGTAAATGTGGTCGTCGAAAGCGATTTGATGTTTCCTTTGAAGAGTACACTGGCGTAATATGACAGCTACACAAGTCCTACGCGTAAGCCGCTTTGATCCGGCCAGCTCGACCTCCAAACAGAAGCAGATTATCCAATTGGGAAAGTCTATTGAGCATGAAAAGCTGAGTGACATACGAGAGCTCCTTCAGAAGAACTCTGTCTTTGACTCTAAAGAGTAAGTGACTGCCTTGTACCAGAATGTGCGCGATTACGAACATCATTTTAGCTTCAAAAGCCCATTCTGCGAAAAGAATGGTTCTGATGTCAGTGATGATATGAGGTTCGGGCTTTATCTGGCCCTACTTGGGGTCAAGTCTGTCAGGGAGCCTCGCCTGGATGTTTATTTTAAGGCCAAGAAGATTTTCTCCCCATTAGACAAAGCCACCCAGGATTCTATTACTGAGCAGCTAGACCTCGCCTTTCAGGTATGTCAACCCATACTCTACAGACCTGGCAAATTTATCCGATAGCTAACTCTTCACGACTATAGGAAGATCCTGAATTAATCAAGAAGAATCCAGAACTGCTGACTTCCTCTTTCAATCCAAGTGATTGGACTGCAGTCAAAGGGGAGCTCAGGTAACACGTTTCGTTCAACCCCAAAACTTTGATCACCTACTGACAATTTGCTTTAGCCATGCCGCAGATTTGACAGAGAGGGAGTGGAGTGTCATTACCCGAACCAACTGCCTTCTCAGTGGACACCGTATCGTAACTACACCCAAGGTGGATGGGGAAACAGAGAAACAGGTCTTGCAAGGTATCGAAAGAAGTCCTTACAATGGTAAGTGACTAGATCCGAGGGCTGAAAAATTGGACAACATACTAATCAGCACGATTTAGCCTTCGAATTGAAGCCTCGAGCATTTGAGTCTTACGAAGTGTCGTCCATGGGTCAAGAAGACACAACCCGTGGCGATGACGAAAAGGTACATATCCGCCCGAAGCATGCAAACTATTCCATGTATTAATTTTGTTCAGTATCATTTCCGGATACCTCGGTTTCGGGTAGATGACGATTCCTCGGTCACCGTTGTTGAAACCAAAACCAACTTTGAGAAGTCCATGGCAAAGAGCTCGTTCTCTGAAACCTCCTTCCAAGTCGAAGCGTGAGTCATGATTACGAAGTAGTGACTTCGCTAGAGGCACATGCTGATCGTTCATCCAGGAGTGCAAGCTTTTTGGGGGTATCGGGAGGTGCCCAAGCTGGCGCATCTACGGGCTCTACCGATAATTCCTCATCCCTTGAGGCAAAAGAAGAGAGGTCACTTGTCGTTAACTATAATGTGGGTTTTCCAATCTTGCGTCAATATCCTCTACTTACCAGACAAAGTTTCCCCGTGTCACTCTGTACTGGGACTACAAGTCGCTTGCTGTGTCCCAGGAATGCCTTGACGATATCAAGACCGTGGTAGACCCGCGTACAGCGGCAGAATTCCATCAGAAGTACGGCCACGTCTTCTCCAGACGTGTACAACTTGGAGGTCGTCTTTCTTCATCCGAAAGGGTTGTCAGTACTCAAGGCAGTAAGGTCGAGGAACAAGCTGAAAAGCTGAAAGCCAGTGCATCTGCTTCGATCAATTCATCCTTTTTCCAGGCTTCAGTAAGCGCTAGTCATGAAAAGCAAAGCAAGGAAGGTTCAAGCTCCAGCAAGAGAGATTTTTCAAGCTCAATGGCCTGGGAGGCTACTGGAGGCGATACACTGCTATGCAACAAGTATGCACTATTCATCCATTCAAATTTCGATCCTTGGAAGCTGACAGATCAATAGTCCTGCCGAATGGTGTGCTACCGTTAGTCTCCACAATAACTGGCGGATCGTGAATGTGAGTCTGCGTCACGCGCATAGTAGAATTGATCTAACGATACATAGCAAGATGAGGTTGTGCCTTTATACAAATTCCTCGCCAAGTTCCCCGAAGTTGGGGATAGTATAATCGACAGATTTGAGAACAGCGTGAAGGATATACCGCCATCGACTTCCCCCAAGTATAGTTTCCAGGTCTTTCAACTGGTTATAGGAGATATTTTGCCCATAGCTGTTGAAAATGATGATACCAAAATTTGTATGTGTAATGCTATAGGGAGAGAAATAGAAGCTGCTGACAACATCTTTACAGTCGACACCATCAAGGAAACCACCGGCTACTGGGCTGAGGACAAGAACACTGCCGCAGCTTCAGTGAAGTTGAGTACCAGCGCTAAGCCGTCCGATATCTCAACGCGCTTTGTCGTCAGTAAGGATATGGTATCAGGAAAAAACGGGAACGTAAGTATCTACTTTCATATATCCGTGGCTTCCATTGTTACATGACACTGATGCTGCAATAAAATAGATCCGATATGGTGAAGCCTTCCGCGCCAACTCACTAGGGCATCCTAAAAACTGGACACTGTCTTCGCACATAACTCAGCCGAAGTCTACCAGGAAGACCGATCTTGTGTGGGCACACCTCGTGGGCGAGCATGGGGCTATTTGTCTTTATAAAGAAGACGATCCCGCGAACCGTGACTATGTCCGCAACAATGATATGGTACATGTATGCCTCATCAATAACAACGGCATCAACCCGCAGGGGCCTCAGCTCATAGACAACACAAATCTGAGTGAATATCTGCGAGCCAAACAAATTTGGCATCCGAGCCAAACAGTGCCGCCCAATTTCGACTCTGAAGGCTTTTTGTTGAGTTTCCAGCTCAAGTTTCTCGAGCCGTATGAAGGGGAATTCGCGCCAGGTCCAAGGTCATGATTGCTGACTAGACCCTCTCCATACATATGTGGGGGCTGCAGAACCTACAGATGTCGAGGACGAGAACGATCATTTTCAGATACATGTTGAATCATTGAAAGACGTTATATAAGATGTTATCATTTGACAGGAAGTCGTCAACAGAACTGCAAAGCGTGGTGATGTTGTATTAATAACGGAATCAAGATGGTCTATTCTGCTGATAGTTAATTGCAACTATTAAATCGGAAACAAAAAGCAGAATTGCAGATGCCAGCCATCTGGAAACTTCTAGTTTAGCTTGGAGCGAAATCTTTGCCACCAGTCGCATCGAGTCTGGTTCACAGTACTTTCACTTAATACGCCACCGAGCCCGTTGATACTGACGATATTCCCGGCTGTGCCCCAAGGAGGAAACTCAGCAGCAGTTCCAGCCTTCGTTTTTGGAACTCCATCAACCACAAAGCTCGTGATAATATCTTGCAGAGTATCCTGCGCAACAGGTGTAAAGGTGGGGTTCTGCGGATCATTGAAGATGTACTTGAGATCCTGTGTGTGTAGTCCAGAAGTAACGTTGAACTGGTCTGTGCAAATGTTAGTTACACCTCTGCCAAACAATACCAGAGAGACTCACATGCATATCCTTCCCCTTCCATCACTTTGTTGATACCTGCAAAGTTACAATCAATGACCGCCTCTCCCCACAGGGCCATCTGTCGGGACCCCTGATCTGTATATCCCAGACTCCCATCGAACTTCGGCGGATATAGCTCATCAGTGAGGCAGTTCTGCTCTGACTCAGAGAGGCCAGGTATAGAACGTTTAATCCAAGGAATGAAATCTTGATTAGTCATGTTATCCACATCAAAGAAGAAACCTCCTTCGAAGGCAGTGTGAGAAGCAAGGACCTTAACAGATTTGTCAAAGTCGCCGCGTTCAAACATGGCGTAGGGATAATCTGGGATGAACTTCTTGTCCAGAACTGGACCGTAGATGTATGTAGTTGCGGGCGCAGCGCCGATCTGAGCGGCGTTTGCTTTGATGATAGCTTCTGAGCTCGCTTCTCGTGCTTCTTCAAGTGATGTGACATTCAATGCATCCAGAAATCCGGTATACGCTGATTTTGGTGTCTGGAACGTCGGTATAAAGGCAGGTGACTGAGCGATAATTTGCGAAAAAAGCTTCTTATCTTTACCAAGCAAGTGCAACAAAACAGATCCTCCGCCAGCTGACTCTCCCATGACAGTAACTCTGTCACGGGAGCCTCCGAAGAGATGGATGTTATCCTGTACCCATTTTAGTGCGAGTCGCTGGTCGAGAAGACCGGCGTTAAGATCCCCATCTTTTTCAACATCGGCACCTGGGAGGAAACCAAGCGCGCCGAGACGATAGTTAAGTGCGACGAAGATGATTCCATTATCATTCAAGGATTTGGCGTGTTGGAGAAGACCGCTTGGTTCGAAACCGGGCGTTGGCCAGCCGTTCTTCGAGCTGAGGATATAGCCACCACCATGGATCTGCTTGACCGTTAGCCGAAGTATTGGAACACGGAGACTTGACTTACCCAAACCAAGACAGGAGTGTCGCGGCTTTTACCTCGTTTCGCACCGTCAAATACCTTGCGCGGAACATGCACATCAAGAAACAAACAATCCTCCGTCGTCGGAGGTGGCGGCTTCCTAGCCGTAGCAGTATAGTTCTTTATATCAGCCTCCCAAGACTCAAGGCTGAACTCTTTCCCATTCGAGTATTCTGCGGTCGGCTTCACGGCTCTTGCCTGCCAGCGGGGAATACCCTGAGGACAAGCCCTTACTTCCTTTCCGATTTGGACTTCATCGCGGTTGGTCAGAGGTGGTACTGGGGCACGAAATCTGAGATTGCCGGTGGGAGGCTGCGCGTAGCGAATGTTGGAGAATTTGTATGTATCGGTATTAGGGTCGTGGGAGAGTGCGCGGTGAAGTTCATAGCCGAGATCAACGACTGGTAGGGTTGGAGGCTTTGGAGTCGCGGTGATGGCTGTTGCGAGAAACAATACATTTAGTAGAGGGTTTGAGATGCGCATATTGACTATATTGTATCAAGGTGGAGGTAGCAGTTGAGATCTTGGGTTCATGGAGACTTCACGAAAATTCTCACTGTCAACACGTAGTTTATATATAACCATATTGTATCTATACAGAACCTCGGTCGATTTCTTTGCTCGCAATAATCGAGTTCTACTGCATCTGGCATGAGTGTCAGACGAGAGGCTGTGCAATGCTGTCAGATTTGTCATAAGCCGATCTACATCTCGGAAAGTTGGCATCCGAGAAACAGAAGTAAGCCACAGTTCAATTCAATTCGGCCGAGTCCGAAAGATCACATTCTAGAATATTGATTCTATTGCGGTTGTTCCGACGCCGTCGGGTGAATAGTCTTTGTTGAAAGGCTTTGTATAATCATTTTCTGACTACATCGTGCTCGTATCAATATCCCCATTGACGACACCAATTCACCATCAACTCCTCCGTAATCGGTCCAGCATCCCTAATCGTCGGACTAGCCTTCTTCGTCCTCTCCATCTCGAATCTAAGAAACTGGCCCTTTTTCTTCCCTTCCAGTAATCCTCGATATGTATCAAGAAGCTTAACACCAGGATTCTTATCCATATCCACATCCTTCTCTTTCGCGCTGGCCTCCAACCTGTCAACCCATTCTTCCAAACTGACAATCTTCATCGCATCCCCGTAGAAATCCTTCACGGCTGGTGCGAGCGTGGACCAATCTACGACAGAGGGATTGACACCATGGAAGTATCCCGAGATCTCATCCGCTCCCTTGGGGGTAGTAATACCAGCGATGTCAAGAGTTAGACCAGAGATGTCTTCAGTGGTTGTCCAGGCAACTTCTTGCTGCGGACCAAGATGATTAGGCAAAACACCAAGATACACCGAACTCGCGATCAAGCTCGGTATGAATTCCTGTTTATTCCATAATCCCTTTTCTGCTCTTGGGCCAGCGATTTGTCCGACTCTCACAGACGCTGCATAGATACCTGACTTCTCCACAGCGGTGTCAAGGATTAAACTTGCTGCTAGTTTGGACCGACCGTAGCCCATCTGCGGAAGCGAAACATCTGTAAGCTGCTCTTCAGGAACGGGATCGGAAGAGGTCCATCCGTCAGCAGTACCGATACTTGAGATGAAAACAATAGGCACATGTTTCACTGCGGCGGCGGAAAAGTCAATCAGATGACGAACACCACGAATCGAGCTTTCGAAGGATGATACGCTAATGTTGAAGTTCACTGGCCAAGCATTGTGGATAATTCGGTCAGCACTGGCCAGCAGAGTGTTGTATTTATCTTGTCCGAGACCAAAGTCCGACAGCGATAGGTCGACGTGGAGAAATTCGACTTTTGTAAAGTCTTGCGTTAAACCGCGTGCGTCGTTCATTGAAGGCTGGCGTGATGCACCGCCATCCTCTGCACGATTGAGAGCGATGATTTTCGCGACGGATGGTTGTTGACAGAGATCGTGAAGAATGTAAGCGCCCAGAGAGCCTGTCGTGCCTGTAATCAACACAGTCTGACCCTCATCCGTGGGAGGCTTTTTGTCAGTCTTGACTACGGGAAGGGTTTCAGTGTACTTGGAGATGAGTCTCTCGGTTTCGTTAATCTCCTTCGACGAATCCTGCGATCCAGAAAGGATGTAACCAGCCAGTTCCTTCGCAGTAGGGTGTTGATAAACAGTGCGCGGCTCGAAAGTAGTCGTGTCGATGTTTGCTGCCTGCAGTGATGTCTTGAGAATCTTGGTGACGTTCATAATCTGAAGCGAGTCGATTCCCGCAGAGAAGAAATCCCGATCCACTGCAACATCATCGACGCCAAGTCTGGTCTGGAAAATAGCGACAATCGATTGCGCAAGTGCTTCTTCGTTGGCAAGATCAAGAGCAACAGTTGTATCATCGCCGTCGCCTTGTGCCTTCTCGTAAAGACTCTCAATGAACTGCTCGTACAGCTTGACAGTAGCTGCCCGCTGCACAGTCGTCTTACCAGCGCGCGCAAAAGGCAAAGCTGGATCCGCAACAGCAACCAAATCCTTCGTGATCCTCCCATGACCAACCGTTTCAGAATTAGCCTCCTCGACAGTCGGCCAAACCTTGTCAATAAACTCCTTCTTCTCCTCCTCATCCTTCGGAATGGCATCTTCAACAGGCTCAACAATAAGCGCAGCCTGAAACCTACCCTGTCCGACCACCAAGGCACCATTAACAAGCGGATGACCTGCAACAGCTGCTTCAATAGAAACGGGATTGAGTTTCTCGCCATTGGAGAATACAATGATGTCATCTGCGCGACCTTTATATAGCCAGTGGTCCTTCAATGTAGGATGGGGTTGGAATATGTCCTTTGTGGACCACTCTGATATTTCGGGAAAGATGTAAAAGACTGATTGGTTTGCTGGATCGGACATGTCTTTTCGAACAATGACAAATTCGTATTCGTTGGGGCCACATTGACGCCAGTCGATGTTCATTGTTTCGCTGTCGAAGACGAAGTATTGCCACAGTTTTGGGTCGATTGGGTGATAGAGGGCGTATGGAAAGGACCTGCATTCGTTAGAACCATTCAGCCCTTGAGCTCGGCAAGTGACTTACTCTGTTGAGGCAATCAAGTTATTCAACTTGACGCCTTTCTCGACAAGGAAATCTCCCACAGCTGGTGACAAGTTACCTCCAGCGAACTTCAAGAATTGCAGCTTCAATAACGCCTCGACACCCTTCTCACTAGCAGCAAGCCCCTCGACAATAAAAGGCGGCAAAACCACACCCTGCGCCCCAGAACCATCTAAACACTCCAAAACCGAATCAACACCCAAAGGCTTATTCGGAAGCGACATAACAGTAGTAGTTTTGGTGAAAATGCCAGCGATAGTCGCATAAACACCAGCGCCATGAAACATGGGCATTGACAGCAGAATTTTAGTTCCTTTGTCGCCCCAATCTTCCATTGCGAAGGGACAGTCGTTGAAAGAACCCATGCGCAACATGGTTTCTAAAGCGTAGAACGTACCCTGACGGACGACGATAGGTTTGGGGATGCCTGTGCTGCCGCTTGTGTGGAGGACTACAAGAGGATCCCAGCGTGCTTGGTCGATGGATTTGTCGTAGGGAAATGGTGATGAGGAAACATTGAGAAAATGCTCAATACTTTCGATGATGCAAACCTGCATTTTGCGTTGTTCGAGGCATGGTTTCATGACACCCTCATAACTCTCAGTGCAGTACAGAACATTACAGTTGGTATCCTCGAACAGAGAAAGTTGAACAGCAGGCGTGTTTCGCGGAGAGATGAAGAGGGCTTTGAAACCAGCTTTGATACATGCAAACAGGATAATGCAGTATCGCAGGTCGCTGGGACCGATGTACGCGATCGTTGGAAATTCCTCGTCATTGGGTGTTCTCGTGATTGTGCTCGACAGAGAATGGGCGAGATAATCGATGGCGGTGTTGAATTGTTGGAATGTCATTGGCTTCCAGCCACCTTGCGCATTGTCGGATGAGGGGATGGACAGAAATGGACGCTGGGGATCTTTTGAGGCGATTTTCTCAATTAATTTGACCAGGACATGATTTTCGCTGCTGGACTGTTTTTCGGGTTCAAACGGAGAGCCTCCTGGAGCTGGAGCTTCAGTTTGTTGGATATCGGGCGGAGACATATTGTACGATGAGGATGAGAGAAGAATTGATCTGTTGGTTTGTTGGAAGAAATGAACCAACAGCCAAGCCAAACTATATATACCAATTTCTACCCATTGTCGTAGGTGCTAAAACTATTGGGCTAGTTCTTGTTCAGAACCAACAGACGGGAACCAACAGACCAAGGATATCCAATCAATTACCGCCCAATTCCCGCGGAGCTTTGAGGCGTTCAAAAGGCCGGGCTAGATCATCTTGATATGAACATCTGAGAGAAAATACCGAGCTCGAGATCTGCGATTTTGTTCTGTTTTGGTGTTTTGAAGTCAGTGCGTCATCGGAGGTCGGCATCAAGAGACTCTGGCAGAGTGGAAATGTCGGCGATCGTCAGGTCCGAAAAACCGGTCGATCGCCAGATTTAAGCACTCGATTGAGGATGGTCATTCCGCCATGTCTCATGGCGTTAGACTGATAGCTGGGGGTTTGGCGGTTTATTGCCGTGGCATAACAGTCGCATCTAATAGACCCGACGCGTTTGAGGACGGAAACATTCCTTCTGGAAAACGGGAAGTTCGGTCATGAATGGGTATCGTCTTGGCAGGGCCTGTTCCCTGCTAGATCGGATCGCGCCCCAGCATTCCAGTGGAGACACGAGCTCCAACACGAAATTGTCTCATCCCAGCGCTATAGGGTATTCGTTCGACTTTCCTCAATATTGCACGTCGACAACGCGTCTGAGAATAGAAATTAAGAATCATCATAAATCAACAAGCAATAGAATAATGAAATATCCAAAGTTGGAAACAAATTGACATTTTCTAGCTGAAGGTCTTACCATAATCTGGATCGCAAGCTACCCCCAGCTAGGCAACGAGGCCTACAACCTCGTAATCGCGAATACTACGTCAACAAACACTCAATTGACTCAAGGTCATTGATCCGTCCCAATGGTAGTTCCTTGATGACCACCAATTTGAGTCAAGTTCACAAAATAACTCACTTCCGGAGCACTCGGCTCGACAAAACAGGTCAGCTGTCATCTCAGTGCCGATCGAGTGCCGGCACTAAGAAAGACCGCGGGAACTTGTCTTGCTTGTTTAGCGTGCCGGATATTCCACGGACAGGGAAGGGAATAACAAAGTCCCGACTGACTCCGCCGTGTTAAAGCCGAAGCCGCCGTGGCTTGCACACTTTATGCATGTTTTCACAATTGGGGATAAATATTGGATTCTTATCTGCGGTCACCAACCTCAATTTCAGGGACTTTGGTGTTGCACAAAATTCTGGATTGAGCAATCATGTCATGATCTGACGCTGCCAGTCGAGCTGATTGATGCTGGTTCAGCAAGCCACTATTTTTACTGGCGTTGAGTGGAATGGGCCTGATCGAACAGTTGCTGATTTGGGTGACAGGAATCAATATTTGGCTTTTCCTTGGGTTGGACGACGTCGAAATATGGATGACATGCAGATGTCAGCGTGGTAATTCAGTTCCGCCGACATGTCAAGCAACTTCAAAAGTCACATTCGAACAAATGCCAATAACCTGTTAATTGTTTTTGGTATTGATGTGTTTCCCTTCAATCACACTTGGTAGTCACTACGCTGTTGGGTAGAGCATGATTGGTCTGTTTGAAGATGCTGGGGACAATTTCTGAACCATATAATGACCCCGGGGATCCCCTTGATAGGCATCTCAACGCAGCGTCAACACCATCTTTTTGAATTCGCCTGCGACAAGCCAATTTAAGTGACCGTTGGGGACGCCGAATGGACAATTTATCTGCAGGCCTTTCGACCACACCACACGGACATGAAGCATCTCGCAGCCATTCATAAACATCTACTCTCAGAGATGCCTTGAGATTGACCAATGGAGCTTTGTATGTAGGCTCGCTGAGAGGCCTCAGTTTGTAAAATCCGTCGATCTCGTCCAACTCTGATCTGGAGCTGGAACACCATCCTCCCCAGGTAGCTCGTGTTCAAGTACCCGTCATGCAGACTCTGAAGCCCTTTTCTGACTAAATAGGCTTCTGACTGCAGAATTGGGAAACGTCCTGCGACGGAATGCAGCTGAACTGACAAGTGAGCGCTTCCCCCGCTTCTCTAGTACAGGTTCCTGGTCTATAAAGAAGTCACTTCGTCCCTTGGGATTTCAAGACTCAAGTACGACGTAGCACAGTACTCAATTTGCACATTATTGTCCAACTCGTCATTCCAACATGTTAGTCAGCATAGTCCAAAGATCGAACGACACAGTGTCTAATAGACTTATAGGCTTCTCAGCACTCTCATCCTCGCCTTCCCACTAGTAGTAGCCTCCTGGCCACACATCGAAGCCTGTCGCAAAGCCTGGCCCGGTACCTCCTTCCCCTCCCATCTCCTCCTCGCCTCAACTAACGCCGCCCAGCCGAACCTTGCGCCTACATAGCCGGCAACGCAATGGTTCTCGGAACCTGCGAAAGCGTCTGTGAAACCAACAACTGCCCCAACAACCTCATCTGCAAACCTCGTCGCTGGACCCGCCACAGCGACAACTGCGGCGGCGACCTTAACACCGGCGGGAACCGTGGTCAGACTCATGGAACAGACCACGGCCCTACTATCCTCTAGGATGAGAAGGCTCCTCCTCTGCCGGATGAATGGGAACGGGTCAAGCTTTTGGTAGAGGAGGTTTTGAGGATTGTGCATAAGAAGGCTTCTGCTGAGGAGAGTGGCGGGGGTGAGACTTTTGGTGGGTTGGCGAGGTTGTTGTTGACTTACTTGGCTCAGATATTACAGATGTGAGTGGTGTCAGTGATGCTACCATGTATCAAGACTCAATATCAATTTTATACACTTCGAAATCTGAAAAAGGTCTTGGAAGTAAAATAATCATGACGTCCTTTATCTACAATCCCTCACGATGGTTTATATCAATGGTAACAGCTTACCTTAGACATTGGCTCTTTCTCCAAGACATCAACTGAAGCCTTGACAAACCACAAAAGTAGAGACCTTTAGAACAAGAACATGGCTCTCTAAGTGAGAAGGACAGAAATTAAACCAAGAACCGAGTGAAATTGCGGCTACGTATAACATATATCATCAATGTGGTCACGTCATGGGGCACGTGAGAGCCCTGATGTAGAACAAAGCGTGAACAACATGATGACAAAATCGGAGATTTAGCTCCTTTTTAATCAAATATACTTTGTATATTAAGAACGTACTACGACAAAAGGTAAAGGCGTATTTGAACTTTACGTATTCAATTGCACATAGTACATATCCGGTCGCGGGCGTTTACTCAAGAATGACGAACGCATAGCGACATGGTGATAATGCAAGCCATCGTCATATCCATTTTCGATGGACGCGGGAATGACGAACTTGTCTGTTCACCATTCCAACGCATGTGAAAGCAACCTTTTGTGTTTAAAAGCAGGCAATCGCCTCCAATCTAAATCGTAGTTTTGGTCGATTCATCAATTCTCGCATTAATCCTATTTGCAATATATTTCATTGCAACGAATAGCAACATGAGTGCACCATCCGTTATCGTCGTCCCGGGCCCGACCGATGGCACCCAACAGCCAGGACAAGATCCTGCCGAGCGTAAGGCCGTCCACAAGCGACATGCATCGAGTCATTGACTTACGGGTTCCATCTTTAGTGGCATCTAAAATTGAACGAGTCCTCAGCGAAGAAAGTCATCCGAACAGCGAGGAAGAAAAGGGACCGTTGAAGGAGCTCATCGGTAAATAACGCCAACAAGCTGACAGAATACAACGCTAATGATCGCGGACCAACAGCTCACCAGGATAGCCTATACAGATACCTCAGTGTACGTCATTTTTAACCCGCTGATTATGTGCCTGGTCACTTACATGTCTATAGTGGGAGGATCCCGTCCGCACACTTGGCTCATACCTTGCGGCGCTGAGCGTCTTATTCGGAGCACACTATCTGCCTCTGACCTACTGGGTAGTCAAGGCTGGCGCAGCCGTCTTTGGATGTACGTGCTATTGTGACTTCACCTTGTTAAACACATATTGACTTGGATATATCAGTCATCTCCCTCTCAGAAATTGTCGGCCGAAACCTTGGCTATGATTCCTTTCTCTCCCGTCTCCGCCCTTCCGAATACAAGACAGTCCCAGAGCCTGTTCTCAATGCTACTTTAAAGGACATTCACGACTTCATTCAGTATTCTGCTATCCAAGTACAGAGAATTATCTTTGGAGAGGATCTTGGAAAGGCTTTTGCTGTACGTTGTTACTCAAGATACCGGCGTGATCAGAACTTTCGATTAATGACTATATAGGCTTTTACTGGGTTTACAGCTCTCTTTTTGCTGATGAATATTGCATCCCCATTCTCGCTAGCTGTACTAGGTCTAACCTCTCTCTATGTTGCCCCTCTTGTTGCTTCATCACATGGGCGTGCTGTAGCTAAAGACGCAACGGCACAAGGTCAAAGGCTAGCCAACACTGCCGCAGAAAAGGCAGGAGTTCTTGCTGAGGACACCAAGGCCAAAGCGGCAGACCTGTCCGTCAAGACACGCGAGACCGCTGGGACCGTGCAAGAGAGCGTTGGGAATCTCGCCCAGTCCAGCAAAGAAACCATCGATCATCTTTCTTCCCAGTCCATGGACAAGGCCACAGATGTATCTCGAGCAACAAGTGAAAAGGTTGCAAAAGTGCAGCAAGGGGTTGGTAATCTGGCTCAGTCCGGTAAAGAAACCGTCGGTGATCTTTCCTCTCAGGCTAGAAACAAGGCCACAGATGTATCCCGAGTGACTGGCGAAAAGGCTGCCAATTTGAAGGATATGGGAGTTGACGCTGTCAACAAGGCTCCAAGGCTCGTGAGCAAGAGTACAGAACGCGCGGCGAACTACACTCATCGAACCATCCCAGGCACTGTTGACGAAGGCACCCAGAACTACAGGCATGATGCGGGTGCGGCACGAACTATTCCAGGTACTCATGAGGAAGTGTCGCACAGCTACAGGCACGACACTGGCGGGGCATATTCGAATGAGATCTATGAAACCCCAAGACAGATGAAGGTTCCTGGAACCACCGACACGACTTATCGCTCCAGTGCTACCTCGGGAAAACGGGGTGATGTAGCATTTCGCACGTCGGCTCGCTAGATTGCCGGCAAGTAGATCAGCTTCGAGTTTGATCTGCTACCGCTGATCAGTATACGATATTGTCACTTTGGGGGCTATCCATACTATTGTACCCATGTATTATATAGTTATCTATCTTTCCTTTCTTTTAGTGCTCTATATAAGAATGCGCTAGAATGCTGTTTTGTACTATTCCAACACTCGCTACCTAGGCTTCCAAGATGAGATAAGCTTGTAATGAATGTTGCTCAATTAGCCGAGACTTCATTGTGAAAAAAAAGCATTTAGTGTTCTGGGAAAGTTGGAATTTTATAAGGGGACGGTTACTATTACTTATATGGTTCTCAGTCTTAACGCCGCTGCTGTTTCCGCCGCTGAATCGCGAAACGTCCTCTACTTTGACCAATAAGTTCGCCATTTTCGTCTCACATAATGTTTCTCCGCTGCTGACAATCACCCAGATGGCACACCAAAGATCTTCCTTCCAAGGACAGCACCAGTGGCGTCACCCATATAAGAACGTCGGTAAGTGGCTCTCTCAATCGGGCATTTAGTCACGGCATTGTGATGGTAGTATTAGCTGCAAAATACAACGAAACGTATATCTCAACTGTAAATCAACTAAAGTAAATATAGTTTCTTAAGATCTGTAAGACCAGCTGGACGTCAGTGAATTATATAAATCATCAATTACCTGTCTAACTTGGTGGATCTACAACAAATCCTCTTACATTGAGTACAGCAATTACGACAGACTTTTCTTTCCTTGGGCTTCAGTACAATATAAATACTTAACGTTATAGCTTATCCTTCGGGAACAGCCTGACAAGATCTCTGCCCTGTAAAAAACTCCTTCGGTTGACCAATGAGCTGTAACGCAATTTCAGATTACGCGTCTTAGACTATGCTTTGCCCCAGCCACTAAATCCCATCACTCTAGTCCCCGTAGCTTTACAATGCTAAAAAGGAGCCACTTTATGCTTCGGTTTGTGGGAGATCCTAAAAGGGCGCCAATATTCCTCTACAGCAAAACAACCGACTTGCCAAAACAATGGCGAAAACATCCACTTCCGTAGCAAAGTCGCAACGGACTTGCGTAACTTGAACTGGAAGCTAGAGACTTCTCACTTGCTTGATGGTCGTCCTTTGTGGTATATAAACGATACAATGCGACCTCCGGAATCAATTCATTACCACACCCACTCTCAACAATCTCCTTCTATCCAATAATCAAAATGGTTCCTTTCAAGACTCTTGCTTCTGCCGGCTTGTTGCTTCCAATTTCGCCTCCGCTCATCCTGGTGAGAAACATGATCATCAACAGATCAAGAGGCAGATCCAAGCCCGTGACACTATTGCCAATCTGGGTCAGAGATCGTTGAATGCTTGTTCTCGTTCCGACCATGCTCTGGCACTTAAGTCTCGCTCGATTTCGCGCCGAGCTCGAAAGGTCCAGAAACTTCGAGAGAAGCTCGGTATCAAGACAGGTATGTTTGCATTGTAACACTCCACTACCCTTTTACTGACTCAAGAAAAAGCACCTACGAAGCACCGCCGTGATGAGGATGATATCGTTGCTTGGGAAGGTGTCGACCATAACCAGACCGGTATTTTCAATAACAACATGCCCACTCCTCTCGAGACCGTCTTTGGTGCCAACTCTAGCTGCATCTTATCTCCTGAGGTCAATGCCGGGCCTTACTGTATTGTCGGTGAATACTTGCGATCAAACGTCATTGAGAAGGAGCACTGCGACGGAGTTCCTCTGTTCCTCGAAGTCCAATACATCGACGTTTCTACTTGTGGAGCAGTTCCTAACCTAGCCACCGATCTGTGGAACTGTAATGTCGCCGGTGTTTACTCCGGCGTGAGCTCTCAGGCTGGCATCAACACCACTTTCCTCCGCGGTATCCAGGACACCGACGATGAAGGTGTGGTTCAATTCGAGACCATTTTCCCCGGACACTACGAGGGACGTGCCATGCACACACATCTCCTTACCCACGCCAATGCATCCGTTTCCCCCAACGGTACAATCCAAGTGTGGAACAGCCCTGTTTCACACATCGGACAGCTTTTCTGGCCGGAAGATCTACGCAAAGAAGTCGAGGCGATTGCCCCTTACAACACCAACGATGTCGAGGTTACTACCAACGAAGAGGATATGTGATCTGTCCTGCAGGCCTATGTGTCCTACAATCCATTTCCTCAGTATGCGTATCTAGGCAAAACTGTTGAGCAGGGATTCTTTGCTTGGATCCAGATCGGTATCAATGTCACGGCGGATTACAGCTCGGATGAATACTATCGAGTTGCTGGATATTTGGACAGTGAGGGTGGTCATGCCCTGGTAGCGGTATTGGTGGGGGTAATGGTGGTCAAGGAGACAGTCCTCCTGGAAGTAGGTGAGCGCCCCTGCAGGTCGGCCTACTGCTGCGCCTTCATCCTGATTGGAGAAGGATATCCTTGATTAACAACTATTAGACTTACCCTAGAACATTCAGTAGATAGATATGTTGGGCCGGCTTAGTGATGGAGTTATAATCTAATTCATTCCGTCTTCTGCAAAGACCTGATGCATAACTTGTTCATGGGAACCTGTTAAGTAAGCTTTTCTACCTTTTGTAGTTTAATGCAACGCCCAGATGCTCAGAATACCTTACTGCTAGGGTCAGGGTCTAGAGTGTGCTATAGTATATATTCTGAGAAACTTTCGCTAGAATCTGATTCTAGTCAGAAAATAATTACAGCACCGTTTGCTTGAGCCTGCGTATAGCTTACGCCATGTACCCTTAATCCATCCCCATTGAGAAGAGTGACAATACCACCTCTGTTGGAAAGTGGGACTGTGGTTTGAATAGTCAAAGTGCCATTGGGCCCAATACGCTGGCCGTCTAGTATCTGGGTGTCTCCAGTCTTGATACGAATCTTCCATCCACTGAGGTCAATCTCATGTTGGGTTCTGTTTTTGAGAGTGATCGTCTCTGGGGAAGTTCCTGGCTGCTGATCGGGGCCAGAAGGGTTAACAAGAGCCTCAGCAATGAATACGGGCGAATCTTCAATGTCATCTTCCTCCTTTTCCGCATCCGGCCGCTCAGGAGCAAGGAAGTTGGCCCAAATCCTGAAATCTTGGTCGGGCAGTGGGTGACCGGCACGTTTGGGCCCATCTCGAGTATGAACTGCCTGAGAGGCAAAGCCAATAAAGACAGCTTCCCAGTGATCCTCAAATTCGAAAATCAGACCGCCATCCTGGAAAACCCCATTATCATCAGCTCAGCGTCCAGAATTTCCCTGGTTCATGTGCACATTATGTATACCCTTGCCTCTGCTGAACTCAGAGCCATAAACATAAACTGTAGCCTGGGCTGAGATGGCCTTGTCGATAATAGGCTTCAATTGATCGAGGATATCATTGTCAGCTCCGTCAATGTCATGAGGAAGGATTCGGCCATTGGCACGGTTGAAAAGGTTGCTGCGAATATAGTCCAGTGCAAGGCCATCAAGACTCTGCTCCAATGTGCCAGCAAGAAGATGGAAGCCGTTGCTGAGTTGGACTAGCTTTTGGGTAACGCCATGGGTGAAGTCAGAAACTGTCCAGTATGCAAGACGGGATTCGTTGCGGTTTCCGGACTTGATGTTGACAGCAGCTCTGCCTTCTTTGCCCCTATCATCGTCAAAGAACAGCGAGAGGTGAGGTGTTTTTGGATCGTCGTCCCTGTCCTCAAAGGTGTAACGAACGGGCTTTGCACGCCAGACGCCGTAGCTTTCAACAACCATTGTCAAGATTGCAGATAGTGCAGCAGGAAAGAAATTGAACAAGGTTGGACGTGATGTCGAGGGTCTGTTTGTGAAAGGACCTGTCACTTATGGAGAAGCGCGAAAGGAAATATATAGTAGAAAATCTGGGCGTCTGTTGTAAATGTGCGGACATGCCTTGGGCAAAACCCAACGATGGCGCAAGGAGCTGAACTGAGACTGCATACCAGTTAGCCAGCCACAAGCTGCGCTTCTGGAGAATATGTGACCTCTAGGGAGTCCTTCGTGCTTTGTGGCCTGACGCTGTGAGACAACCTGCAGTTATCCTCTTGACGGTCTACATGCAAGAACAGTCATACTGATCAAAGTGGTAATGTTAAGCCACTTACCTGGAAGCTACTGTCAAGACTTCTACACAAGTCTCATACTACGTACTTTCCCCATATAATCTTTGGCGACGCGTTTGATGGACTCGACGAGATGGTATGTAGCTGCAGGGTCAGAATGAAAAGTAAAGTTTGCTAATTTTCCTTACTGAGACATATGACTAACACGACTTATCTGTTGGTTGGATCGATTGTGACATCCGTGGCATTACGGAACTCTTGGCATCGAAGATTCCTCAAATTCGCTTTCGTCGACGGCAAAATGTGTCACATTGTGCTTGTTGAGACATAATGGTCATTGCTAAGAGTAGCTGGAGTATTGACAACAAAGATGTAAAGTGTTGTTAGGAGAACCAGTGGACGACGTAGAGATGACCTGATGCCTGTAATGGCGGTAAGATAACATTCCTAGATCCTGCATCTCGTGGACAACTTGAACTTTCTTCTTACTGCCACTTTCATTCCATTTGAGGCGGTGAATGTTCATCGCCGTAAGACCACGGAGACCCGTGGGCCCTGTCTTTCCAGCTGACGAATCAATCGTGGGTAAACTTAGTCTGGCATTAAAATGCAGTAACGTGATCCACAAGTCGCCGTGATGTCGCGGAGATATACCTGTACTCTTTTGACGGGAATCTCCGTGCTAAAGCAGCGCTAGTTTCAGAGAGGCATGTATACTAATACAATGATGTCCTATCTAGTAACTTTGGTCTTTTCTTGGTTATTCCAGCCCTACTGGAAAGTGGCTGGGTGAGAGTGGGCGAGAACAGTCTGTGGCGTTCTGTCATTTGCGAACTAAGACAGGACCTCCACTACTAATATCCTATGCACCTTTAGGTGCCATACCCTTATGTGTTTAATTGAAAATGATTGCAATTCCAGTAATAAACCAGATGCACAGCCTACGTTATACAGTCGAGACTGGCTGTAGCTAAAGAGATGGCGCACTGCACAACTCTGGTGGTTGATATGTGCCAGGACCTTGATTTGAATAGCTATGAGCTTCCAAAATTCATAACAAGATATTCATCATATCGCATCAATGGCTAAAAACGCCATTTCAATAGTCTGTCAGTTGACCAGTTCGAGGTTTAACATTTGACAACCAGAACTGAAAATGGCCTGGGGAGTGCGAGAAGGACCATGTATAAATAGCTCCTTCATCTTCTGTAACTTAGTTATAAAAGTAGGCTGCTCACTGATCACCATCGTCGTCTCCGACAAACAACGTCTCGCTCCTTCTGTATTCTTTTCCAAGCCACTAGACATTTTATTTCACAATGAAGTTCCTTCCTGTCTTCCTAGCCCTTGCATCTGGTCGTACCGTTATCTCAGCCACGGTCGGTCCCCGAGCTGAAGACACAACCTGCAATCCGTACACCGACTGGGGCCATACAAAAGGCTCCAAGAGCTACTTCTGTGCCAACCTTGCGGATTGGCAGTCACCAGCAGACTACAATTGTGTTGCATATAAGACTGCAGACTTTTGTAGCAGCAAGATCTACTGCGACAACTCCAAGCCTTGTCCTTCTTCCCAAACCTGCTACTACGGGATCTGCGTGCAGGCTGTTAATGGGAAACAATGCCAGAGGACTTGCAGTTCATAGGTATAATCGGCCTTCTATCTATAGACAGAAGTATACTTACCTGCTACAGGGACAGCACGTAACGACACTAGGCTAGCTCAGATTGGTAGAAGGACAGTTGGAAACGTTAAATACTTGAGAAATCAATGTTTACTGTAGTTAGTCTTAATAATACCTCTAATATTTCTCTAGTAGCTCCCCGCATAAAAATAACCCCCTGGCAATATACATAACAAAGACATGCGAAAAAGAAGGATATGTAGTGTTATAATACTTCTGAATGGAACATCCACACGGATTAAAAGTTCCGTTGGTTGACGCATCCTTCACCAATTGTATCAAATGACTTAGTTGCTGGTACGAATGTCTGTCGCGGATACAGTCATCTGCGTCTTGTATATACTGCGCTTTCAACAACTTTAAGAGTTCAATTTCTCTTACCGATCATTTACGTCAAGACTCTTTCGAACTGCCACGACGGATTTAAAAAGAGGAGAGATTGGTACTACCCATTATCCCGGGTGGTATGCCAAATGGAAAGATGTCCAAGCGCCAATCAATGTCAAAGCCATTCTCATTTTGACATAAGGATAAACACGTTTGTATGCCAATGCCTTCTCCTTCCAGGCGGTCATCAAACGAAGGTCGACTTCCCATTCTTCCTCACAGCCTGTGAACCGACAACCGCACCTTTACCAATTCACTCATGGCATTATGTCACAGCCAGATGGTAGATACGTCTTTGAAGCCACGCGAGCGGTAAGAAACCTCCTCGGCCTCTTTATTCGGCTTGAGCCACGGCAGGCATTGTGTTACCTGCCTTCACGTTTTCATTTGTAAGCCTGATTAAGATCATGCGACCTGATGTCCGTCTCAGGTGCTGACAATGCCAAACAAACAGATACGGGGTGCACGCAGCTGTATTCCTCCATAAAACCAAAAGTGCTGGAGTTTGTCAGTCTGCTGCTGAGAGGCAAGAAGTGACCAATCTGGTGGTGCAGTTTATATCAATCATGAACGAAGCGCCACTTGTTGGAACACACGTATGTCATGGGTACAGTGTCAAGCTTAAGGCTCTGGTGTCCATGCGACGGGGAAAAGTTGAAAACTCCTCTCAAGCCCAACACAATGTTCAAGTCTCAGTGATAATCGACCCAGAAGATAACGAGGCTAGCCTTGGTTCTTCAAATACATTACCCCAACTTGAAACACAGCAGGACAGCGGTCAGGATACACATAACAGCACTTTTGACCATGGTAGGCTGGAATGTATCGGGCAGTAATTCTAGTTTGGGAACAACGAGCTGAACTTCCAGTCAGTCGAACGGTATCTTTTGGAGTCGTTCTGGCTTGGTATTACAGAGTTTGGGTTGACAATAAACTATTAACTTGGACCCTGATCACTTAAGCAAACACATAGCTGAAAACTCAAGGATTCTAGACCCTCCAACAGTGTTCTATAATTGAAGGATTAGTGACGCTAAGCTTATTTTCAGGGGTCTCACCATCCCGATTGGCGGGATTGACGCGCTAACGCCTCGCTTCTTCCAGCACTAACTGCTTCTTCTATAGCACTTCCAGCTATTGATTCAAAGACTGAACTATTGATTAATATGTGGAAATAGGGATGAAAGCCTTAGCATAAATACTTATATCCCTGAGCTACGTCTTTCTTTTCTCTTCCGTTTCTACATCCATGCCCTAGTGTCCTAGCAGAGCCATTGCACGATGCGATCCAAGGTTGTACTATTGGCCTTGGGCCTCTTTGCGGCGGACTCCGTGTTTGCTAGTCCTTGTAAGGCAAGATCCTCTTGTAAGTGGAATGAGCCATGAGCACGAGTCGTAGGAACGTGTCTAACCAAGAATACCTTCAGCGTCAAATGAAGTGACGACGGCGTCTACGGTTGTAGGGGGAGAGACCACCATGACTATCTCTGCAGCAGAAACCACCGCAACATCGGATGCCTACACAACTACCACGGGGACGAAGGACGCTGAGACGACCACCGAAATCATCACGACCGCAACATCAACTGACCAGACAACGACCACTGCCGCGCCAGAGACTGAGACAACTACCGACATCATGACCACTATAACTTCCGAGGCAGAGACCACTACAGCCGCTGCCGAGGCCGGCCCGACCTTTCAAATAATTGCTAGCGGCGGCTCTGCAGATGGCGCAGCTCTGCAAGCTCCGGACACCATGGAGGCTGACGTAGTAACGTTTAATCCTCCCGCCTCCGAAGGGTTCCGACCAAGAACATACATCCTCGAGCCTAACACCGGCCGAGTCAAGGATCAGGACAACGGCCGGTACCTGTGCGGATACTATCAATGGACTGGCTCAGTTCAGTCAGTTCAGCCAGCCTATGTTCAAGCCTGTACAGGTACCCCCGGTCCCAACCAGCCTGCCGAGTACCTGAACTGTGAGATCTTTGAAGGCACGCTCTTTTGCACGCTTCCGCAAGCCATATGCTACCAGGAAGAAATAGGCATGGATGTAACATGCGTAACTTCTCGCAATGGGATTTATGATACCGTTTATGACCCTGGGGCTGGTAATCAATATATCCTTATTGGCGGAACTGGTATCAATTTGGCGCCTATTGAACTTATTGCTCAAGAAGTATAAGGATGGGCTAAGAATGACTCTTTAGGTCGTGTTATCTCCATGTAGTTTCTAGTAGAAGCTATTTTCACGGCCTATGATTGAGCATTCGGTGGCATGTTGGATCATAGTTGGAATTTCAAGTTATTGCTTCGGTGTGGACTTATTGGTTGTATTATCTCATTGTACGGATAGTGTAATGTGTATTCAAGGACACTTTACACCATTTAATATTACTTTGTTTCCTGAAATGAGGGACAAGAACTGCGCTGCTCCGGTGAGGTCGGGGTTTGCGGAGACCATTAATGCGGCTACTGACAACGACTCAGATGCCATTCGATGGTCATCTCAAGCTACTTACGCAAGAACTGTCGTTAAGGCCTTGGGTGGCGGGTGAGACTGGCAGAGCGCTAGACAAACGTATCTTTGAACTTATGTTTGTACCCCAAGTAGTACCTGAAAGGCATCAATAGGCTGCAATCCAGTCTATTCACTGGCATTCCTCTCATTGAGTTCTGTCTGCATCTTCCTGCATTGCCAGCTAGCCACTGTCAACGTCGAAATGATCTAGATTCAATACTTGCAGCGAAGCTAGCCGGGTCTGTCAGCTCAGCTGCTCGTTTAAGACGTCACTAGTGTGCCTATTGGCCCTAACCTGGTGACCTAACAACCCCGCCACAGCGGCTGCGCCCGCTATCATGGCGATGGTTGATATACTACGTCGCTTTAAGCCTAAATCAGTGCCTTGACAGGCTACATAAGCTGTTTCACAACAGTCTAGACCTGCTAAACGTCTTGAGACATAGGTTCTGTTTTAAAACTATTGACAATAGTTCACAATAGCATACTGCACGGAACTTATATAGACATGGGCAATGCGATGGATAACTTGAGTCAAGGGTAATCCGGATTGAGCGAAGACTTATGTATATAGACAAGACATGCGTACGTGCCAGTCAGTCGAACAGAACCGTCCCTCCATATTCCTCCTTTCAATTGATCCTTTTCTCCATCAATTATCATAATGTCGACAGCTATCGCCGAGGACCTCGTCGGTGCCTCTTTGAAGGCTCTTGCCAAAGGCGCTGGCGAAGAAGCCGTCAGTGAGATCTGCTCTTCGCTGATGGGTAGCGTCTTTGGTGGAGGCGACGATTCTAGTGCTGCAGCTGATGCAAAGATTCTCGATCAGCTCAGCCAGATTATGTCCAGCCTTAGCCAAGTCCAGGACTCTCTGAATCGAATCGAGCAGGCTGTCGCTCAGGTAGATCTTGACGTTGCTGCCGCCGCCATCCAGCAGCAGGTCTCCATCATCAACTCGACCTATGATACATACTTTGATGGCTTGAATGGTCTTGCTGCAGCAGCGAAAGGGACGGACCCTGCCTCTCCGCAAAACTTCGCACAATACCGCGATCGCCTTGTGGGGGAGTCAATTAACGTCAAGAACAATATTCCTACCAACTTGAACATCATTCACGGGTTCATCATTGACCAGGACTTCCTCGGAAAGCTAGCAACAGCCAGCAGCCCAGGTATAGATATCGTCGATTTCTATAGCAAGGTGAAGCTTCCTTTGATCAAGATTGCGATGGTTGAGATAAAGGGAGTCCACCTCCTTCGCCTTGCTGGCGCCGCAAATCAGGATCCCAGAGTCGACTTTCCTGATGCTGCAGTTGCCATCCAACGTGCACTATCAAACATGGAACTGCAAGACCAGGCACTGCCGTCAGCAATCGGTGCGGAGACCTGTGGCTTTGTATCTGGCATGCTAACCAGTTACCCCAAGCCGGCGCCAGCCTGTATCAGCCCTCTTGAAACAAGGGGACTCACCTTTGGCAACCAGAATGGCGACTCGACATGGTACGGATCTGAAAATGCCCAACTATGGCATATTGAGCCAGCGAACGACAACTGCATTATTACGGATGGCTCGAAGGTCAATGCATTCCGCTTGCTACACGTGGATTCGAATAAATACCTATCTATCCAAACTAAACCCAATCTCCCTATATTTAATCTCAAAGTTTTCAACCTGGGAGCGGAAGATTTTGATAAGGCAGCAATCTGGAATTTCCATTTGACTACTGACAAGAAACTTCAAATACAATCCCAAGATTATCAAGATACCTACCTTACGGGAGTAAAGGACTTTGGAGATGACTATCAATCTCTTCATTATGTTTACCTGGCGCAAGACTACGGCAATCGTGCGAAAGATACTCAGACATTCGTTGGTAACACGTACCAAGGCCCAGTCGGCGACTTCTGGCCTGGCAACGTCACCGAGATGCACGATGGAGAGTACTTGATTCCAGGATCTTATCTCTATGACAATCACCAAACGTACAGCTTTGGCTTCAGAGACAACAAGCTTGGAGTTTGGGACATCAAAACCAATACCTGGAAATGGGATTTCGGTATCCTTGTGGGTATGTCCCGCAACTATTACCTCAGATTCTCAAACAGTGGCGTATTGACGCTGTATCATCGGTCTGACGCGCTCCGGGCCTGGGGTCCACCAAACCGAGGTGGGACTTGCTATGTACTGGGAATGTCATATGGGGGTTCCTTGTTGATTGAAACTGGCGAAGCTATGTATGGCAACTGGTCCAGTGACAAACCAGATATGGTACAATTATCGGATTCATAGTCCTTGAAAGATGCAATTGATGATGGGAACCTGACTTTCGGGCGACCAGCCACAACGGGGTTAAATTCATGCTCTGGACTTGACTTTTAACCAGATAGCTAAGAATGATTAGCAATATACAATCCTGGCATCCAAGATTGGCTTTCAAATAACAAGGCCGGGTTATCATATACCTACTGAACACGTATCTTGAAGATAATCTGGAAAGGTTTGCTTCAAAGTAGGCAATGGCGGCTTGAGGATCATGAAACAGTTTGCATCCTGCGAAATTTTAAAAGTATATTAAGTGAGAATATGTTCAAAGTTATCAATCCAGCCTCCCTGTCAATGTCTGCAATGCCAACCAGATTCGCCGAACTTATTCAATCAGGGATAACGAGTCTACGGCACAAGTACGTTGCTCTTTATGGCCAGCGTTTTCCTGGCAAATCTCATAGCGGCATCCAGGCGCAGTGATAAGGTTTTAGTTTATAGTGTTAAAACATTTTGACTCTGACTTTTGCATGAGGTCGTCCTCGTTCCCCTACCCTAAAATAAACTTCGGGTTAACAACCAGGCTTTATGAAGAGCAGATGACGCCAAGCCCATTTCATCGGGAATAACAGGTCTGAGGGACAGTACCCAGATTCATTCGGTCACCATTTATAACAAGATTCGACAGTGTTATAATTCTACTGCACTCACTGTATTGTATTGTCAGCACCTCCATCGATTTTCAAATCAACATCGATTCTAACCAATTAATCCCCTTCCGCCTCCTCCTTAACGTGGCGTCCTCGGTTACGCCGGCCGGGAATTACGTGCCGTCTTAGAGTCTCGGCACATAACCCGAGTTAGCTCAAACCCTCTTGGCTTTCGCCCGCCAAGAAGCTACATTATTTCCAGAGCGCCAAGAGTATCCATACCAAGTCTCTCATGCCCCATAAATGAACCAGGCGTGCGTAAGCAGACGGCCAGAATCAAGGAACACAGGTCTTGGGTGTTGGGCTTTGACTTAAAGGTTTGATGATACGCTGGATGACGTTTTATTTTTGGTTACCATATAGGATGGATGAATTCCTCTGGGATGATTGATCTGCATCTACTTATTGTTAGTGGATTTGGCATCAATTGATCTACGCTGTCAAAATGGTCTCTCAAAATGTCTTCAATCTGTGCCAAGCCACTGAAACTGTTAGTTCAGCTCTAGCAAAAGACCCAAGTCAATCACCCGGCGACATTGTCAAAGAATTATACCACCGCGAACACGATATCAAACCAACACCACCACCGTCACCACCAAACGAATCCGTCAGTGCCGTCGAAACAGCCTTCCAATGCGGCCGTTGGGGCCCAACCGTACCGAGTCAACTCTTCCTCCAAGCCTTCGCCGACGCTCTACAATGTCTAGACAAAGACCCAATGGCTGCAGTGGTATCTCCTCCTCTCATGGGCACCCATGGCACGGTACCTCTTACAGTTATTGCGCCTCTTGCGGATATTATGCGGCATACTGCTAATCTTATCGTGCGTGCTCAGAAGGAGGTGTTTCTGATTACGTGCTCATGGGCTCCATCCGTCGCACAAAGACTGATCAAGAGCGCCTTGATCGAACTGTCAAGACGTGCTGGTCAGAGAGGGGATAAAGTCGTTGTGAAGGTCATGTACGACAAGGCCACGGCAGCCAATGTCAAGAATCCACATCAGCACGTCAAGCAGAAATCCTACACGTCTGATTCAGTCGACCTCCCTTCACCAGAGGAGATACCGAACATCGATATGGAAGTCGTCAGCTTGCACAAATACGTGCTAGGCACCTTGCATGCCAAATTCTGCGTGGTGGATCGCAGGGCTGCGGCTGTTATGAGCAACAATACTGAGGACAATGATAATCTTGAGATGATGATCCATGTCGAGGGACCTATTGTTGACAGTATATACGACACTGCTCTTATCACCTGGAACATGGCTCTTAGTCCAACGCTCCCTCTGTGCGGCGATTCTCCTCCCCCATCCGAGAATGGCGTGCATCAATCGAGCGAAGTGCCTGTGTTTCACGACCCATTTACAGCCCAGGACCAAGTCGCCGATGCTAGTGACCCAGCACTAAAGGAGCACACCCCAGAGGATCCACACTACGACGAAGATATGGCAGGCGAAGTGCGACGCATGCAAGCCAGCTACGAAGACAAAGACCACGAATCCCTCCTTCAAGCAGCGAATCGCAAACTCAACGTCGCAGCCCCGAATAAAGTTGATCCTACCGGACCTGAGATCCAACACGGCGAAGAAATGACGCCATACATCCTCAATGAAAATCCCACGCCCGTTCCCATGGCCCTCGTGTCTCGTGCACCCTATGGTCCTATAGACACAAAGAATGTCAAGGTTCCGCAAAACGAGGCCTGGCTATCGTTGATACGAAATGCTCAACGGAGTATCTTCATCCAGACACCAGACTTGAACGCCGCGCCGTTGATCCCTGCACTTATCGAAGCCGTCAAACGAGGTATTGAAGTGACATACTACGTGTGTTTCGGCTACAATGATCCTGGCGAAATGATGCCCGGCCAAGGCGGAACAAACGATCAAATTTCCCAACTCCTCGTCTCATCACTACCAGAAGGTAGCCCAGAGCGCGAACGTCTACATATATACAATTACATCGGCAAAGACCAAAACCACCCCATCCACCAATCCTTGAAATCCCGATCCTGCCACATCAAACTACTTATCGTAGACGGCAGCGTCGGAATTCAAGGAAGTGGTAATCAAGATACTCAATCTTGGTTCCATAGTCAGGAAATCAATGTTATGATTGATAGTCCGGAGATTTGTAAGATGTGGAGGGAGACTATTGATAGGAATCAGAATACAAAGATGTTTGGAAAGGTTGCGGAGGATGGAATTTGGAGGGATAAGGAGGGGAACCCAGGGAAGGGATATATGGGGAATCCGGGGAGTGTTATGGGGTTTGTCAAGGGTGCTGCTGGGATGATTAGTAAGTGGAAGAATACGGGTGGGTTCTGAGGTCGTCTGGTCTCTTTTTGTTGGAGTTTTTCAGTTCATTAATGATACACGAAAAGCGACTTGTTTGTACCATTAACTCTTTATGATGCCACTACAGTTTGACTAAACGAGTCCCATATTCCTACGTGTCCCTTTAGTGAGACACCAAGATGTCTGACTCATCGTATGGGCGATACAAGTTTACAACTTTGAATCAAATCGATTTACTATTTTTGTTCATTCAAAGCTCAATCACAGCAAATAACAGTCTTCTACTAACCCTTCTTCATAGAGGCAAGATAAGATTCCACATCCGACTCCCTCAAACGGGTAGCCTTACCATTAACCTGCTCCCCAATATCCGTTTGGTAAGCCTTCATCTTCTCCAGATACTCAGGCATGAAGGCGCCAAGAATTCGAATAGCGAGAAGGGCTGCGTTGGTGGAGTTGTTGATTCCCACGGTGGCAGTAGGGACGCCGCGCTGGAAGATGTTAGTCTGTGTGAGTGAAAGAGTGGGGTGAGACTTACAGGCATTTGAACAATGCTGAGAAGAGAGTCCATGCCGTCGAGGTGAGTCGCCTTGACGGGGACGCCGATGACCGGGAGGGGTGTGTAGGCTGAGACCATGCCCGGCAGGTGAGCAGCTCCTCCTGCAGCGGCAATGATGGCCTTGATACCGCGCTCGGCAGCAGCCGTAGCGACATCACCCATCTTGACGGGTGTTCGGTGCGCAGAAGTGATATCGACTTCCCAAGGAACACCAAACTGAGTCAAGATATCAAGACCAGGCTTGAGAACAGGAAGATCAGAGTCAGAGCCCATAGTAACAAGTACCAAAGGTGCAGGAGCAGATTTGGCAACGGCCTGCTCAGGTCGCATAGCCTTGCTCTTGGCGTTGATTCGCTCTTGGCGCATATCAGCTGCCAATTGAACAAGAGGTTGCGCAATGTCCTCGAGTTCCTTGATACTGCAGTCCAGACCAGTGAGAGTGATGTGACCGATCTTACGGCCAGGCTTGGACTGCTTGCCGTAGAGATGAGGGTAGACACCGATCTTGGGAGCGAACATGGCCTTGGCCTTCTTGACGAGGGGATGGTGGGATTCTGGTGAGGCGCCGCCGAGGATGTTGATCATGATGCTGGATGAGACGTGGGGGTCGAGACGTTCAGGGAGGGGCTCGTCGAGGATGGATGTGAGTTGGGCTTTGTACTGAGACCTGCGATCCGTCAACACCCGCATGATATGGGGAAGAGTGGGGGACTTACATGTAGGGAACGGCTTCGATGGTGAGATGACCAGAGTTATGAGGTCTAGGGGCAATCTCATTGACAAGAATCTCATTCTTCTCAGTCACAAACATCTCCACAGCGAAAACACCACGTCCCCAAAGTTTCTCAACGACTGACACGGCAACATCCTGCGCACGCTTGGAAACCTCTTCAGGTGTATCACGAGGAGGCATGTACACGCGGGAACAGACATTATCCTCATGGACAGTCTCAACACAAGGGTACGGCACAAGGCGCTTCGTCGTACCATCGGCGTCTTCTGTGCGGATGACAATGACGGAGAGTTCGCGCTGGAAGGGAACGTACTTCTCAGCGTAGCATTGAAGGTTGCCGAATTCGTTCACGGCGGTCTCGATGTCGTTTTCGTTGGCGATCTTGATGTTTCCCCGTCCGTCATATGAATCCTTTCGAGACTTGAGCATGAAAGGCAATCCATACTTGTTCGCAATATCCTTCAGCGCAGCGCGCATCTCATCGTTGCTGGAAGCTTGAACAGCAGTCTGCTCAGCGATAGGGATACCCTGTTTACCAAGATAATCCTTTTGCTCATACTTATCCTGGATAAGACGCAGCGTCTTCCAAGAAGGATAAACAACCACCTTTCCCTCCTTACTCAACTCCTCCAGAGTAGCCGTCTCGATATGTTCTGTCTCAACACTGAGAACACTGCAGTTTGACGCAAGTTCTCTGATTTTGGCAGCGTCTTTGAAAGAGCCGTCGACGTGGTACTTGCTGCGGGAGACTTGCTTTGCTGGGGCGTCTTGGGCGTCTAGGATGGCGATTTCGACTTCGAGGGGAGAGGCCGCTTCGCAGAGCATGCGGCCGAGTTGGCCGCCGCCTAGAAGGCCGATTTGAGGTCCTGTACTCATTTTTGGCGGTTGCGGTCGATGAGATGAGGGATCGTGAGTTTTTGCTGGGTTTGTGCGATGAGGTCAGAGCAAAGACAAGGGAAAAATTTAGATCGGAGCTTGAGCCGGAGGTGGGGCTCGCGGGGGAGGGGTATGACTAATCCCAGCTGTCAACTAGAGGAGTAAACAATGATGCGGGCAGTGGCTTTAACCTTGGAATAAATCACCAATTGAATCAGTTCCGTATCTCAATTCAATTGGCGATACTATTCACTGTGTTTACGGCTTTTAGCTGTTCGTCTTACCGGGATCGGTTCTCACACTCGATCAGGTCAACCTCCGATATCGTCAACCCCCACCAATTCTTTTTCAGTGGATCCCCGCGCTATCTTATCGCGACATGGGTCGGAGCAGATGCAACTCAAATTCAAATCCATAACAAGCCAACACTCTTCTGCTGGCGAAAAATGGACCCGAATCTTGATCTCTGTAGGAGCTTAATGCATCTTAACTCAACCCAGCACCGTCAACGCCTCCAACATCTTCCCGAAGAAGAATATGCCAGGGTTAGGGTAATTGCCGAAAGAGAGCAGGAGACCCAGAAGTTGAAAGAACTCATTGCAGGCCGGGACCTTGTACAAGTGGCTTTCACTAATCCCTCCCAAATTATAGCGTGTCAACCGCTGAAATATGCCCTACTTGGCCGGACTACCTACGACCGTGACGAGCATTCAATGGTTACACGTACCACCAACGATGTCGCAAGAGCAAGTTTCACCTTAGTTGTGTTGATTTGAATTGTACAACTTGATGACTGACCTTTAAACCCCTTAAATAGGCAAGTTCCATCTTAGTTTCTTACATCGCAAATTTTGATAAAAGTCCCCGGCCTTTTCTCTTAGATGCGTGGAAGTTAGTCTATTGCGATATATGTTATGTCAATGAGGGTAAACTGCAGGACATCTACGAAGAACGCCTTCGAGAAGAACGGCTCCAAACCCCTGCCGCCCGTGCCAGAGAGCTTGTGCGGGACGATGAACTCAGGAAAGCTCGGAGGAACGCTGAATGGATGATTCCGGCTATTGAGCGTTTTTCAGATGAGGCACAAGCACAGGTCGATCAGGAATACAGGCAATCCATGGAACCCTTCTTACAGCTTTGCCAAGACGAACGAACGAGGCAAATCATCTTAGCACCGCGGGGATTCGAGAAAACCTTAGAACGAATCTGGAAGTGGGTATCGCCGGCGCCGCCAGCCTGGATACAAAAGATCCTTGAGGTTAAAGAAGAGTTTGGTTTTATCTGGTACATGTCCAGAGAGGTCCAATAGAAGCACGGGAATAACTGGCACTCAGTCTGGGGTAATTTACATGATCTCTCTTTGCCAAAAAGGGTAACCTGGTCTAGTATTCATTGCCAGGGCTATGGCAATAGGATGACTTTGCGTGGATTGGAAACTGAGAAGTGGCCTACGTTTTATCCCAACGAGAGTATGGCAGAAGATGATGACTTGCGAAAGTAAGTCAAAAGATGCATTTAGCAAAGAATGCATGTACTAATTACGCAACAGACACTTCAGAGAAGAGAATCACGATCTTTTTACTGCTGGAATTCTACGGAATACTTTTATTGTCATACCTATTGAATTAACTTGCGAGGACAATCTTCGTCGTACAGAAGCTAGTGGTGATCTTCTTGATCCTTATTGGGTTTGGGCATATGATGCAGACTGGGACAGTTCAGAAGAAGAAGAAACTGTCTTTGATGGGGAGAATTACCAAGGGCGTATAAAGGTAGCTATTTGGTCGGTTAACTCATGGTTTTATGCTGCTCGCAGCGAGGGTACAAGTCTTCGGGATATGTGGCTAAAGGCACAGCAGCATCCTGAAAAGTTATGGATTTGCTATACGAAGGAATTAAAAGAGTGGGATCACGAGCCGTACATTTAATCTCAGTCTTGTCATGATAACTAGGGCTCCTGTTACCTCAAGGCGTAGCCCAATTAAACATTAGATCGATTTGCTATAGTGATTCTCATGACCTGTTTCTATGACTGAACTCTACTGTCTAATCTCTTTGAAATTGTTCCACGCGGACAGCCCTTTGATCTTCGAAAGAAATTTTGCTTACCCTGGACAGCAAGGGATTCAAACACTGTCCCATTTACAGGATTACAATAGCCGTGAAACTGATTATCCACTAACGAAAAAAGTTAGTCAGTGCAAGTCACTCGTGCCATAAGAGAACCGGCACTTACCATCGGCCATGCACCACTTGTCATCTCGGCGAAACGACTCAAGACGAGCTGACGAATATTGTTAGTAGGATTTGAACTGGAAATAAGGTGAAAAAGACTCACCCAAATAGCCAATAGTATCACCACTGCGCTTAAAGTCCATTTCCAGTTCTTCAATCCCATTGGGGTTGCCATTATAACCGCATGTTCAGGGTAGTCTCTGTCGCTGATCCAATAAGGAAGACCCTGGTCAACGAGCGATTGATCCCAATTGAGTATAGCTTGATCGAGGACCATATCATCTCCATCACAAGCCACCAATCAGCCACATGATTACTTCTGTTCTTTCATGAGTCTACAGGTTCAAATACGAACCAGGCAACCGCAATCTGATTTATCAAAATTAAAAAAAAAAAAAAAA